>NW_008691822.1:16332-68630 GCF_000695815.1 Acanthisitta chloris | reverse complement strand
GAAGGAGTGTGCCGGTGTGCGGGAGGTTTGAGCCGAACGGTCGTGTCTCCGCCGCTCCTGCAGCCGGCATAGCCGTGCCCCCGGTCCCTAAAATGCGGAGGGGTTTGCTGAAATTCGCTTCTTTGGGCTGGGGAAATTGGGATATTCCTGGCTGGAGCGCTACACGCACTGACGAATGCAACTTTAATTTTAATCTGTATTGCCTCTGATACCTGCTTTCCTCGGCTGTCAAACGGATCTCTGAAATGGAAGGGGTCAGTCTTAAGCCGCAGCAGGGAAATAAAGTGAAAGAGACACGTCCAAGGAAACAGACTGGAAGCGATTAGATGCTGGCAGCAAGATGGCCTTTGCCGTGTGGACAGCCTCCCCTCTTTGTGAAGCATTTTGGGGGGGATGTCTGGAGAGAAACTGGATGATGGGAATTGTTTTCTGAAAAAGAAGGGGGCAAATAAGGAGACCGTCAGGGCTTCACTGCTTCAGGTGTTGCTTTTCCATGCCAGTGTCACTTCCCCCCTGTTACAGTGGCAGTGCTTGTTCCTCAGCCTGGGCTGGTTTCTTGGAGTGTGTCTGTACAGTGCTTGGCACAACAGAATCCTAATCTTGGGGCTTTAGGATGTTGCAGTAAACCAGATTAGAAATGCTTTCTCACACACACACTCTCTCTTTCCACCCTAACCTCTGCTTTGTGAATAGTGGTTATAATGCTTCGATAAAATTCTGGTTTGCTGTACAGATTTTTTTTCTTATAAAATGATGGCTTTTGTTCCATGCATTTAGTTTCGTTGTCCTAGGAAAGGCTTTTTCCTTCCGCATTTGGGAGATTGTAGCAAGCTCCTTATCTTTTTTTTTTTTTTTATAAATTGTCTCCTATGTAATTAAAAAGTACTATTTTCCTGATGTTCCATTTTTAACTGTGGCCCCTCTTGGGTAGGCAGAACTGTCATTGACTTACACTTTCATACCCAGAGGGATTGTGGCGTATTATTTATTAACTCTACTGTGGAGAGTCCATATCTCATAACTTAGAGGGTCATTTATAACAGGTTGCTTTTGGCAGCTCTGGAAGATTTACTTGCTGTCTTGTGTTCCTTGCAGGAAAGGCATCCCTTGTTTGCATGGAGAACACCACTCCAGCCCAAGGGCTCTCTGGTGGGTGGTCTTGGTGCTGGAAAGGGTCCTGCTCCATTGCCTGCCTGTGGTGAGCAGGAGAGGGGAAGTGGAAAGGATTATGCTCTAATACCCAGATATTCTCCTTCCCTGGAAGTAGGTACGAAGTTGTTGCTGTCACTAGGAACACCTTCTCTGTAGGAGCTGTTAAGGATGCAGGATAATGGGGGACATAAAGAATAAGACAAGAGGATTTTGGGTGGTGGATGCATGCAGGGCAGTGATATGACCAGGAAACATTAATCTGGGAATGTGGGAGCTGCTGCATGGAGGTGAAGGAGGGGGATGGGGGGTGAGAGGTTATGCTTCTAACTCAATGCTTCTGTGCAAGGCAGAGGCAGGCCTGTCTGCACATAGCATGTTTCCATGTCTGTGGCTGTAGCTTGAGTTCAGAGACCCTACATATTATATAGGTAGAGCAGTGCTTGCTCATGTCTGCCCACGCCTCCCCGGAATCCAGAAGGTCCTCTGATCCCTCCAGAGTCTGGAAGGAAAGTGTGTGTCTGGACACCTCTGGGCTCTCTTCTTCCAGACCCTGTGACTTTGTGCACGTATCCTGCATCTGAGCATTAGCAGGTGTGCAGTGGGGATGAGAACTGCACCGGTCTGGACTCCAGGAGGCTCATACCCTGGGTTAGGTAGTCCTAGCCCAAAGTGCCTGGCAGGAACACATAGGTAAGAGAGACTTCTGAGAGTAGGGAGAGTGGTGTAGCAGCAGCTTGGATGGTGCCTAGATACATGGTGGTATGGGAAATGCTTCCCTGATGGCCTCAATGCTGCAGTTTTAAGCTCTGAAAGATGCATATAGGAAGAATGAGGCAGAGAGAGTCTGTTCCAGCTTTATTCCTTCAAGACCTTCATGAACTAGATGCCAGCTCTAGGGAGGAAGCATTACACTCCTTCAGAGTCCAGAACTTGTGTTTTTATTCCTTCTTCTCACTTATTGTTATGTTTGGATTTCTGTGTTGGATATTTTGGTAGACACATGATTCATACTTCTTTCACCATCTGTCCTGGGTTCCTTACTCTTGTCAGGTGTCTTCCCATTTCAGCAAGACTCTGACTTGCAAAACTTGCCATGGAGGTAACCCTTGTGGCTGGTGGTGTGGGAGAGGAGGTGCCCCAGCTTGGCTCTCAGAGCACCAGTTGCATTAGCCAGGTGGACAGTTAGGAAGATTATATCAGCATGTGAATGCATACATGTCTTTTTTTCCATCATACTGCAATGGGGAGTGCTTCGGGAACAAAAATAGATGTATGGAAAAGCCTATATAAGCTGAAATCTGTGAACAGCACCACATTATCTGGAAACTGAAACACTTTCTTCAGTAGAGCTCCCAGTTCAGACATTGCCTGCTCTTCTTCTTCCTCTAATGTCTTGCTCTTGACACAGCTCATGGATTTCACTGCCCCCATGAGCACAGCCAAGAGCCATCTCCTCTGCTCTGCCAGGCTGATGCAGCCCAGCCAGTGGCATCTCTGTACCTGGTGGGTGAGAGCTGGTGCTCCTCTGGCTGTGCAAAGTGGGACAGATGCAAAGGCAGGAGGAAGACAAAGCTGGCTGTCAGGTGTGCCACTCATGGGCTGACCCCTTCTTCACACCAGTTTGCACCTTGTGTGTAGCTCAGGGGCCCATGTGCAGGTGGGTTTCTTCCCTCCATGGTTTGTAACTACTTAGTTCTGCTCTGCCATCAGCAAAATGTATGGCTGAGGTTCAGTCACTGCTAAACTGGAATAAAACAGCTTCTTCCTTTGGGAGGTATTTTAGGATTTCTCCCTCCACCCCAATGTTTTTGCAAAGCAGAAGGCTAATCGCACGTTTCTCAGGCAGAGCGTTGGTATGTGTAGGGCTTTTGCACGCAACTGAGCCAGAAGGATGCTTGGAGAGAGTGCAGGAAGGAAACTGATTTGGGGAAATTACTTCAAATGGTGCCTACGCTTTTGGGAATTTTGATTTTGGCCAGTGTGCTTGCTATGTTCAGCCTCAGAAGCCCCTATCAGACACTTGCACAGAATATGATATTCATAAATTCAGAGTCTTATTTGACAGAGGATAAAATACAGGAGAATGAATGTACGAGTGTATGTATTTGTTATAGGGTTCCCTAAAAATAGTTGCTTGTAGAACAGGATTTCTGCTACACATGGAGAATTGTATCTTTATTCAGTCCTTCGTTAATTTAACAACTCTCAGTTTTATCAAATGGGGATATATCCTTAGGAATTCCTTTGACACAGGTTTCCCCTGAGTCTGGGTGATTATCCAATTACAATTTAAAGAAAATTACAGCAAGGATAACTGGCTAAAGATAGAAGTATCTGAGAGCGTTAGGGAAGGAGAAGAAGAGTGTGAGAGAGTGTGTGCTTCACTTTCTTGTAGAAGTAAATGAGAATTATACCAGTCCTTAACTTCTGTAGTGAGTGGAGTCAAGGTCCCTGGTGTTTGGACCTTCTTGCTGTCCTTCTTTCTTTCTTTCTTTCCTTCCTTCTACTTCACTCTGTCTTGTTATGTGTCAACTCCATATTTATATGAAAAATTTACAGTGATTCTTATGTAGTCTCTTTACATTGACATGTGTTTAAAAGGGTGATCAAGAGCTACCAGCTCTTCCCAGTTCTGTCTAGGTGTTCACAGAAAGAGATGTATTATCATGCCTGGAAGGAGAACTGGACAGTCTTGCACTCTCATCATGGGTATTGGGATCCCTGAGCTGGCATGGGGGAATTTCCAGTTGGTTCAGAAGCATGTGAGACTGCCCTCAAGCCTTTTCACTCTTTTTTATTGCTAACAACTTGCTTAGGCATGGCTGGTCAAGCTTTGCTATTTAACCCTTGCAGCTTTGGATCTGGTCTTCAGTTTGAGCCAGCATGACCACGGGTCAGCAGGTTGTCTGGGCACAAGTGGGGAGCTCTGCAGTGCAGCCTGTTAGTACCACGGTCAGAGGCTGGTTGTGGGCTCCACATCCAGCTCCTTGGACAGCTTCATTGTGCAACTGAAAGGCAAAGATATAACATGAATCATGTGCTTACACAAATGCTTAAGAAGCCTCTTCAGCTTTATTGAGGCAAGCAGTTATCAGAATTAGAAGGGGACTTTAAAAAAATAAGTAAAAAAAAAAAGAGGAAGTTTTAATACCTCTCTTTTTCTGGAAAAGCTGCTGTGTGATGTTTTTTTGTTTGTTTTCCTCATGGGTTTGCTTAATCCCTTGCGTGACTGAAATAAAAGTGTAATGGACTATCTTGCCTCTCTTAGGCTTGATGCTGTCCATTTATAGGGAAGTGAGATTTTTCAAACGTTCAGAGGATGATTCTTAGATATTTGATCAACTTGTGTGTAAAAGCTTGCAAAACTGTGACCTAAATGTTTATCTTTAGTGCTGACAGGATGCTGTGGAGCTGTTTAACTATGTAACAATTATGCTGCTTGGCGAGAAAGACATGTTTTCTTCTCAGAGGGAATTTTAGCTTTTTTTTGGGGGGGCTTTTTCTGCCTGTGATTTGTGTGGTTATAGTTGCCTTTCTTTATCACTTACCTTTTGTCTTAGATGTAAATAAAGAGCTAATTGCAGATAATCTCAGTGCAAAGGAATGAAATTTTAAAGAGTGAAAAATAACTCCCATCTGTTGGATTTGCAGTAGCGTTTTGGGGTTTGCCTTCTACTCGGAAGGATGCCAAAACTTATCTTGCTCAATTTAAAGTTTTCTTTGCACTATTTAAACTGGATTTTTAATCATTTAAAAAACAAACAGAAATGGAAATAGCTTTTGAAATTATGTTTGGCCATGTTCTCAATGTGGTGGTTGCTAAAAATGTGAACAACTCTAACTGAAAGGGGTTGAAATCCCACTACCAAATTCTATAGGAACAGGTTTGAGACCTTCTGAAAAAGCATCTATTTTTCATAGTAATATATTTTACATTTCTGTGTTTCCTGCCTGCTAGGGCTCCATGTGCCCAACCAACCAGCCCCAAAATGGCTTGTTCCAAGGGAACTGTTGCTTAAGTAGTTACTGTTTAAGACAGGCTCAGAACCCCAGTTTTGTGTGCTGGGTATGTATGTGGTACATTTAGCCTCATCAGCTCCAGTGACTGTTGAGCTTAGGGAATTAATCTGTACTTTCCACTCATGTGTTATCTTTCATCTCAGCATCTTTAAGCACTTTAAAGAGACTAAAATGCACAGTTGTGGTGTGAGGTGGGGAGAGCTGTTATAAATGTGGCTGGGGAAACAGAGGCACAGATTTTAGAAGTCTCTACTAATGCACTCCGTTCAGGGGACAGCCATTTATAAGCTCTCTGATGCCTGATTATCAGGGAGGCACAGCAATTTTTCATGCACTGCATTTGGTGATTGATGTCTATGTGTAGGTTTCATGTAGATCAACCAGAAACTCATATTGCTACCCTAAACTAGTAGACTGTTCTAAAATCTTTGTCCTTAAGAGACTTACAAGAGCATAGTAAATAGCAGTGGCAGGAGTACAGATTTCTAGTTATTTTTTTCTGAGGTTAGCCCTGTTGCAAAAAGTAAAACTACCTCACCTCCATCCCACCATAGCAACATCCAGGGCCCCACCTACATAAATTTATTAGCAATCTGTTGAGTCAAAGCTCTGAGATATGTAGAAAATACTTATTTTGACAGTAAGAGCCATGCAAATTCACTCTAATACAAATAATTGGATTTGTTCTGTTGAGAAATAGCTGCCTCCCCCCTCTTCCTTCAAGCACAGACACCTCCCAGCCCTTGTTTTTAAGAAGGGATCTGGGTAATGGGAGGATGTGTGTGTTACTGCCCAGCTGGCAGGTTGTGGAGGTCTTGAGGGCACCCAACCTCTGTGAATGAGCACAGATGTGGTGCTGGATCCCAAAATGTGCTGCTTTAGCAAATTGTGCTGGTTGCATTTGAGTCAGACAGGGTCAATGTGTTGGGGTGACTGAATGACATGGCAAAACTCAAATTAAACTGAAGCAGTGTCCCCATGGACTGTTTTGCCCCATATCTGTTCTCCTGAAAAGCTAGCTGCAGTCTCAGTGCATTTACCTTTCTCCACCTTCCTTGTTCTCTCCCATGTTGCTATGTGGAATTTAAGGAGGCTGTTTAATTCTGTTGCCTTGGTAGGTTGCACACACACAGGCATCCTGACCTGAGGCCACAGAGAGATGGAAATGCTTTTCTCCAGGCTTATTGTGTCTTCCTTTTCTCCTATTGCACATGGGAGCTGCATCTTGCATTTCAGCCCTGCTGAATAGCCTCAGGTTGTGACTACCCAGGAAGGTAACATTTTCTCCTTTATAAGCTTTGTTTTCCCCCTCGTCTGACAGGTGCAATGACTCTGTAGTTGTCGACATGAAGTGTCAAAGAGCAAGAGGGAAACACAACCCAACTTCCCAAAGACACTCAGTGATTACTTCCTCTCAATGCCAAGAGCCAGCCCAGGGCTGGGGTCAGTGCAGATTTGAGAACATGAGGGCATCTGCTCCCTGGCATTGAAAGTGCTCAGAAATGCAAATTTTGCAGGCTTTTCAGATTTTTGGCCCTTTGCAGCAGGGTATTAATGCATAGCAGTATTTCCTTGTGTTGCTGCTCCTTGCAGCCTTTGGAAATGTCAGCAGTGCATGTATTGCCTTTTGTTTGTCATTCAGCTGGAGAAATGAATTCATTGCCCTCGCGAGATCAATCATATTCTTCTCAAATAATTAATATTGATGACAATCACAGCATACTGCTGCCTGCAGCTCCATGTCAGCCTTCCCACTGTGTAGGTGCTGTGGGTCACAGAGCAGACTTTCTCAAAAGAGGCTCCTGGACTTCAGATTTCAGGGTGCTGTTGTTTGAAGAATTTTGAGCTGCACTGATGGGGTCAGTGCAGGCAGAGCCTGAGCAAGTTCCCTGTGATGGTGCAACTGAATATTTGCAGAAGGAAATGTTAGAGACATGAGGAACATATGCAATACACATCACGAGGGAAGGATTGTCTCACTTTGCATGAGGAACATATGCAATACACATCACAAGGGAAGGATTGTCTCTCTTTGTTTCTATTTTTCTCCTTTTTTTTTTTCCCTGTGTATACCCAGCTTTTTCTAGTCCCCTTTGCAGAATGCAGCTGTACTGTGCTGACCAGGAAGGGGCAGGTATGCAAAAGAAAGCTGCTCTGATAGTTACCAGGAGGACCAAGTGGATGGTTTGGGAATGTAGAGGGCTGGAAGGGCCTCTGGAGAACTGCTTCTAAGTGGAGTGTTGTCCTGGGGGAGGCTAGTAACTCCTGAGCTTTCTGTTTTTCTATTCCTTTAAATTTTGCCATGGATTGATGTGCAAAGCACACTTAGAGCAGCCTGTCTGAGCTGCAGGACAGGGATTGAAGCATCTTGACATCTTGTTCTTGTTTGCTTTTACTTATAAGGCTAAATGGGATTAAGCTAACATGATTAATATAAGTACCAGGTGTGGAAATGCTGTGTGGCCCAAACTTGAAAAAGAAAAACTCATCTGACTTGATTTTACCCTTGAATATGTTGCTTATCCCAGGATACCAAGAGTCACTTGAGGAAATCCTTCTCTTATGCCACAGGAAGAGTTGGATCTTCCCCACTGGCAGCAGCATGGGTAAACCTGATAGTGGTGCTGGAGACATTGCAAGCTGCCTGAGGAATTTGTGGCACAGCACAGTAGAAGAGATTCTTGGAAAGGGAAAGACAGTGGTGATGTACTCTGGAGCATGGTGGTGCTTGAAGGATTTTTGCCTGCTGTGTGCCTCTCTGGAGGAACAAGAAGGGGAAGATGTTAGCTGAATATAAAGTAGTCATCCTGGGAATCTGTTCTGCAAGCACTGAGGGCTATAAGGGGAGGAGATGAAGTGAAGGAGCAGGTATGTAGCTGGCAGCAGGGGTTTGAACTTAAGAAAAGAAACTCTTGGAGTGTTTTTTGAGACTGAGAGCCTATTGCAGGTGGTGCTGAGCGGGGCTGGATGCAGCCTCTGATGTGGTAGTGGGGATGTGGAGTAGGGCTGCAGAGCACTAGCTCTGCCAGGCTGGGCTTGCAGGCAGACACCTCTCCTGGGAAAGCTGCTCTGGTTTGAAGAGTCCCAGGCTGGTCCTGCAAAAGGCAGTAAGCCCAGTTGATAAACCTGCTCAAATCTGCATTGTATTCTCTGGATTTAGAGACTAGGGCTGAGCTAACTGGCACAGCAGCAACCCCAATCTCTTGCACAATGTGGATGTCCTGCTACAACCTCCTAGGGAGGGTAGTGAAGCTACTTATATTGAAAACCATTAAAAAGGTCAGGAGGCAGAATGGATAAATTAAATGCTCATTCTCAGTTGTCTGCAGGTGCTCCATGGGAGCTAATCAGAACTTTCCCAGTGAGAGAGGAATCTTACTTTGGATTCCTTAAGTCTTCTCAAGTCCTTGAGCCATGTTGGTTGCAGGTTTTTTTTTCTATGCAAAGATTAGTTTGTCAGTTTGTTTTGTGGTAGTGCATTATGTGGGTATTCCTCAGAACTCTCTTTTCGCTATAACACCGCTGTCCAAAATAGAAGCATTGTGTCTGGCTTCATGGAAGATCTCGGCTCTCTTTGAAGCTCTGTTGGAAACTTTTCATTCCCTGGCTATTCAGACTTAAAAAATAGACTATCTTGGCTGGAAACCTTTTGCTTGAGCACAGAAGTGCTCTTGTAGCTTCGTGTTTGAACTGCTCGGTGGCAGCATGGATGCATCTGTAACGTGCGCTGTTTGATTTCATAGCTGTGGCTCTACTTGCCCCTCTTCAGCCCACTCCACAAATCTCTAGGCGGTAGTCCCAGTTGTTTGTCTTGTCCAGGTGTGCATATTTTGTAGACATGAGAGATTATTGAGCTAGTTTATTTTCAGTGTATGAAGGAAGTGTGCTCTGTCCGCTGAACAGCTGCCAGAGTATAGTCAGTAGCACCCTGAGCTCCAGCAGAACAGTGTGAAAGATCTGTAGCATTTCTGCTTTGCCAAGTCCTGAGAGGACCCCAGGAGAGCTGCAAAGGGAAGCAGGCGATACTGAGTTGCTTCAGATATATTTTCAAGCCCTCCTCCTCCCCTGCCCTTTCCATATATCTAGATTGCACTTTTTTTCCTTTAGAGAGGGGGGAAAAGGAGCTTCTTTTTCTGCATTTTGATTATTACTGTTAAATCTCTTGAACCAAAAGAATGTTGGGAGATGGTATCTAAATGCCAGTAGTGGATCACAAATTCCCTGCCTGGCAATTGCCTCCATGCTCCAAACATTGGCACTGGTGGAGGCAAATCCTGCACTACCAAGGAAGCTCCCAGAAATGACTCACTGCAAATGAAAGGCTCCACACTTTTTCCTGAGCCAGTGAGCGTGAGGTGAGGCTGCTGCCTGCTCTGCCCACGGGAGCTCTTGGCGCTCTTGGAGCAAGGGCAGCCTTGCTCCTGCAGCTTGCACTGCTCTGTTGAAGGAGAAATAGCTTGGGACCACCTCCCATGGTGACCCTGGAATGTCACACTGATTAGTTCGTTCATCCTCATGTTGGGGATTTAGTAATTATTAAAAAGCCATCAGACTGCAGCCCTTGGTCTGGATATGCAGGCAGGAAGCCACCTGAGTAACAGGCAAATGAAACCGCATTGGATACCTGGTGCCATGTCCTTGGCTGGCAAAGAGCTGGCTGAGCCACTGACCAAGAAGTCTGTTTCCAGATTTTCTTGTTGTACGTTTGGTTTTGGGTTTGGCTTTGTTTTTAAGCTTTCTTCTCTTCTGGGTTCTTGGTACACATGGGTGTAAAGCTGTGTGTGAGCGCTGTAACTCCCCAGTGCTGGGAGCCAGTGCTTCCAGGTCCTGTGTGCCAGTGGCCAGCTCTGGCCAAGCAAGACAGAAGATTCTTTGTGCAAGTGATGGGGGACACCTCTCACCAGGGCAACTTTCCATCTGCTTCCCACTAGGTTAAATTTTTTGCCCCTTTCCAAAAGCACGTGTTTAATACCTGCTATGATTCTAGCTAGTGGAAAACTTTCAGGCTGCTCAAATTTAAATGTTTCCTTTGGTTCCAATGACATAAACTGCTTTTATAATAGAAACACTTCAGAACAAATTCCCTTCAGCCCACTCTGCTGTCAGGCGTGCAATAGCCTGGTGAGCACAGCTTCCCTGTCAGAAGTGGGACTCCAGCATTGATCTCACAGGTCCCTGCCTTGGATGTGTCACATTAGATGCACTGATTGGGTCACACTTATGGCTCCTGTGATGTGCCTGATTGTGGGCCAGGCTTCCGGCTGATTCTTATATGCCTGGCTGTTAGGGAGCTGCTGCCAGGACAAATTGGGCTCCCTGCCCTTAGGAGAGATGCAAATGTTTTTCTGAGGACAGCGTTGGGGGCCCTTTGGTCAGTGTGCCTGTGTTTGAAGTGATGATTGTGGCGTAGCATGCACTAGAGCAGGGAAAGTGCACCGAGCTGCTTATGGCATTCATCATCAAACTGCTGCTGGGTTCCTCCCCATTCTGTCCCTGGAAGGTCTCTGGGAAGGAAAATTGTAATGAACGTGCTAATTCCTCCTGGGCAGAAAAGACTGGACTTCTAAAACCTATTGCCTGTCTTTCTGCCTACATCCCCAGAGGTTTCAATGCAACATTCTGTTCCTGGAGAAGGCTGTCCATGGGACTGGCCAGCTCACTGCAGGAGTTGCTCCCCTTCGGGCTGGGGTGAGTAGAAACCACTGATGCCATGGCAAAAGGCAGTGCCATGCAGTGCCCAAATGGCCCCCGGAGGAGAGGCAGGGCCAGCGAGACACTGCGCAAATCCTGGCTAAGTGGCACCAAGACGGTTTATGCTACAGCAGTTCTCCCTTTTGTCTGACTTACTCCTGCACATACTGAAAAGCAAAAGTGTTTCCTGGAGGGCTGAAGGGCCTTTTCCTATTTTCCATTAGTGTCTTTGCTGTTACTTCTCTGCAGCTGCTTTTGCAGGCTGCCCTTTGTCTGCCTTTTGGATTCTTTAAATATACTTGAATTGTATATCTATTTTTCCCCTAAGAAAACCCAGCAAACTCATCCAGCAACCTTCTCCAATGCTGCTGCATGATGATGCAGGGACCAAGGGCTTGTGGGCATGCTGAGATATGGGAGCAGAGGAGCTGTGCCCCTCTGCTGAGCACCAGCCCTGCTCTGCAGCTCATCAATCAACCTTCATCCTCAAGTCCACATGACATAGAAGCAAAGCATTTCCTAAGTTAGCCCATCCTGAATTTTGCTAACCTTTCTGTGTCTGCATCCCATTTTTTGAGGCCAGTCCTATGCTCTCAAATGCTTCTGACTTGGGACAGAATTACAGGAAGAAAATAATATGTAAAACCTGCTCTGGCTGAAGTTCTTTTTTAGCTCTTTCTGAAACTGCTCTCTTTTGAATGCCCTTTCAGCCAGAGCACTTAGTGACAAGGTTTTGAAGGGTGTTTTTGTTCTGCAGGCCACAGTGTGACTTCTCAGTGAAAAGCAAAAATCCTATCAGCTGTCCTTAGATGCCTGTGGTTAGGAGGGTCAAAGGCATTTTTCTTGGAAAATGCAACATATTTCTGTGGAATTAGTACAGTGTCTTTGAGAACAGGTGTGCAGTAGTTAGTTTGAGTGTAGCTCTCTTCATTAATTATTTGACATCTGTCTTGGGGTTTATAATAATTTGGAAAATGCATAGGCTTTGCAGGGTCCATGCTGCTAAAGGCAGGAGTGAACGATTCTATGCTGAGGTCTGTTTGGGAAGGGTGTTTTGTTAAAAGGTATTTTATATTAAAATATTCATGCTTTTTTTCTGACATAAAGACCACTTGTGACCAGTATCAAAGGAAAAATCCAAACCTTTTTACCCTCAGTATCAAAGGAAAAATCCAAACCTTTCCACCCCCTTTGCTGTTAAGAACAGGAGACACTTTCATGACTGTGTTTCCCCCCACTCTGCTTTTCTTTGTTCCCCGGTAGACAGAAGGTGAAAGTTTGAAGAAAAAAATGCTCAGGAATGAAAAGGGAACAAATTCTGATTTGAAACAAAGTGAACATTTCAAGTAAGTTCCTTAAAAAACATTCTAGCAACAGCTGTGATGGATCATTTTCCCCGACTGCTCTGTGAATGATTATTATTAAAATGTTAATTTATGGAGGCATTAAGAACACCTCAGAGTATATTGGTCTCGTGAGAAGTTCTTGGAGTGCTCAGGATGTATCAGAGCTCTCCAGCTGCCTTCTGGCTGCTCTGATTGCCTGCTTTCTAGCTGCGGTGTGATTTCTGAGCTGGTAAGCTCTTCTGCTGCTGATTTTATTCCTGGCTCCCTTTACTGTTTGCCTTTATTTTTATTTGCTTTGGGTGGATGGAGTTGGGTGAAGCTCTCTGCTGCAGCCTGGGTTTGCACTCCCTGGCCTCTGGCTCCTGTGATTGCAGCCAGAGATGCTGGTGTTTCAGCACAGTGGTAATGAATTGTGCAAGAAGTTCATCAGACAGCACTGGAACTGCATAATATACAGGCAAAATGGCAATGTGCTTTCCAATGCCATGAAACAAGCAGATTGCTAGGAAAGGCTGAGGAAACCTTTCTGTTCCTGGCAGGTCCAGGGTGGGTTGTAGTCCCGTGGTGTTCTTAGAGGCATTGCAAAAACTACCCCTTCTTTCTGCAACTGAATGTGTGCAATGCTCTTTTCCTGGCATCACTGGCTGACTCATGTTCTCCTCCCCAGGAGGAAATGATGACATTGTGTGACCACATGACTGCTGTGGGAAAGTCTTTCTCTTTGGGGTGTGTCACAGATTTTGGACCATTTAAAAAAAAGCATCCCAGTGCTAGTAGTACTAGTACACAAGAACTGGTCCCTGCACTGTGTTAGGATGAACCATCAGATCCTGTGGCATTAATTGATATTTCTGAATAATTGTATGTCACAGGAACAGAGCTGGACTGCAGAAGCCATCCTGCCCTACCATCCCCTTAATCTTCTTTGAGTGTGTAAGCTCTCCATTTCTTTACCGAAGGGACAGAGCCCTCTTCCTTCATCTCACTGGGGCAAATGCTGGCATGGTCAGGGCATCCAGGAGGTTTCAATGACTTCCCTTGACCAGCCCTTGACTCTGTGCACGACCCCTTGCATTTGGTATAGTGTGAGAGCAGCCAGGACTGTGGTCAGCTGAGTCCCATTCCTGTAATGGAGAAATTGCTGCAATCTGACAGGCTCTGTGTCCGTCTGTCTCCACTGATAAGATCTCTAGAAAGCCTGGAATGTACCAGAAATAAATCACTCTGTGTTAAGCTTTCGATTTTATATCTGGGTAGAGCAAGAAACAAGGTATTTCCTACTAGCAGGCAGAGCATGGAAATCTTGGATACCTTGCTCATGGGAACAGAGACCTGGTGGCTCTTTGAGACAGTTGAAAGGAGCATGTTCCTGTGAGCATAGCTAATGGATGTAAATATTAGCTTGCTGCAGAGTTCATGTATCACGAGTGAAATTTAGTAGTTTATTTTGGCCTCAGGCCACATAAATAGCCTTGCTCCATACAGGAGAAATTCATCCAAAGTCGATAGTTGTTCCTGCTTGCTTCAGGGCTGAATTCAGTCTGATTTATGCAAAATGCAGGAGAATCACTGAAAAATAAGGGTGAGTTAGGACACGCTGTGCATTTAGCTAATGACGAATGGAGAGGGAACCATGAGGGATCTTTGTTATGGGAATGATTCCCCATCACTGTTTACACTCACCCTCTTTAAGAATCTAGATTACCAAAAGTTGCTAAATTCCTACCAGAAGCACAGCATGTTCTCTCTGTCCAATCTGATGATAAATTCCTACCAGAAGCACAGCATGTTGGTTCTCTCTGCCCAATCTGATGGCAGAAAGATGTTTTACCTATCTTCAGCATTTCCAGGGGGTAGGAGTACTTAATGTTGTTTCTTCCCTATGGAGTTGTCTTAAGTTATGTTGGGGGCTGGATTTAGGTAGCAATAGATATGGGTTTGATTAGCAGCTGGCATTTCAGTTTGGAGGAAGGTGGTAGGGGATGATCAGCCCTCTCAGCTGGACTCTGGGGAAGAAAACTCAAGCCTGCTGGCTTTGGATGCAGCCTGCAGCCCTTTGCATGGACTGTGCAGGGAAGAGCAGGCTTGCTCCGGATTTTCTTTGTCTCTTTGAGATGAGCCCAGCAGAGGGAAAGCATCGCACAAAGGCTTTTCAGATGTAAGAATTGAAAAGGAAGGATTCAATATCCGCTGCTGGGTTTTGAGCAGTACAGTTCACGTGTCCTATTCTTGTTAATCTCTGCAATCTGTGCAATCTTAGGTGCTCTCTGCTTGTGCTCGAAGCCCTTCTGTGTACTGCATATATTCTGGGCAGGTTTATGAGGGACATGTTTAAGGGAGCTCTGTGGCTACTCCCCCCCACGTTTTTAACCCACCCTGATGGAGCAGGTTTCCCTGTCATCTCATGAGCACACTCCTGACAGTATCACCATGCTCATTACTGCATCTGCCTGGCAGAGCTGAGATGCTTTGATGAAGTTCAGCCTTTTAACCATCTCTCCTCCTTTTGTGATCTGACAGCACCCAGGAATATCAAATGTGACCTTCACCCCATTAATGAGAGCATCTAGTAAATGTCAGTTTTCATGACTACCAGCTTATAAGTTGCATTCTGAAAAACCTAGAAACAGAGGGAAATTTAATTCCAGTGAGTGAGCAGCTCTGAGAGCCGAATGCCAGATACTGGCGCGGGCAGCCAGTGAAACTCTGGCAGTGTACATTTATCTCAAATTACAGGAAATTGTGCTCTGTAGTGGGAATGGAAAAGTCTAGGATTTTTTTTTGCTTATCAGTGCTGCTTAGAAAGTATAAGCCTTTGCTCAGATCATTTCTGAAAAGTGTACAAACCTGACCCTTATTTACTCCTGTGAGGTGGCTGTCCAAGGAGAGTTTGAATGGAAATATCTTGCCTCCACTAAAGTGTACAAACCTGACCCTTATTTACCCCTGTGAGGTGGCTGTTCAAGGAGAGTTTGAATGGAAATGTCTTGCCTCCACCGCCTGCAGGAATGGTGTGAAGCAATTGGGATTCTTGCAACCAGCTCCTTTGCAGGTCACCAGCAGCAGACCTTGCCAATTCAGACTGCACCAGTGTGGTTGTCCTGTCAAACTGTCAAACCTGTGTTCAGTGCAAATGTGCTACAGCTGCCACTTGCCATTGCGAGTTCTTTCTGCACTTGTTCTTAGAAATGAGCAGAATGAAGTCTTGGCAGAAGACCTTGGTGTTTTGGGAGTCAAATCTTGGGATTTCTAGCCTGCAAGCATCTAGTTTATTCCTGGTGCACCCAGATATAGACTATTCCAGTTACTAAAGTCAATGTCTGCAAGCATCTAGTTTATTCCTGGTGCTCCCAGATATAGACTATTCCAGTTACTTAAATCAATGAGTTGGGCTGTCCTCTTCAGAGCCATCACCTCCCAGGCTTGGCAAGCTGCCTGCAGGCGGAGCAACACTGCCATGCAGATGCTGTTCTTAAGGAACCTTAATGAAACAAAAAAAGAAAATACCAGAATTAAAGGATCACTGGGTGGATACAGGAATAAACTCATAGAGTAAAAAAATTGCCTGCAGTGATGAAACAGAGTCAAATAACCTCAAGTTCTATGTGCTTTGTCTCTCAGGATGAAGATGATCAGTGTCCTGCTGGTTACACTCTGGCTGTCCATGGTCACCCTCGGCAGAGGCTCAGGTAAGGACATGGCATGTGATAAGTCCTCCTACTTAACGTGGGAACAGCTGATCTGAGGCCAGAGAATAAACCTGTCTGCAGTGAGTTTTAATTTACAGTATTTCTGGATTAAATGGTTGTGAGTAAAATACCTTATCAGACTGCATGACCACTGTGTTCTGTGGGGGTATTGTACAATGGTCATGTATAGAGGACACAAACATGCTGTAAACAGTGCAGTAGCAAATAGCAATAAGCGCCACTTTGACCTAAAAGTGCTTTGCAAATTCAAGATGCCCCCTTGGTCAGTATCATTATTCCTCTTCTGCCAGGGGTGAAACCAGGGCTTGGCACATGGCACTGATTTGTCCCTAAATTGCCTCTGAGTTGCAGGCAGGATCCAGGCTTGAACTTGAACTCTGCTATTCCCTGTTGGATCCAACTAAATTGCCTCTGAGTTGCAGGCAGGACCCAGGCTTGAACCTGAACTCTGCTATTCCCCGTTGGATCCAGAGCGGATTGAGATTCCAGCTCTCCAATTCTGACTCATGCCTCAGCAATGCAAGGGGAGAGGGGAACTTCTCGAGTAAGAGGAGCTCTGATACCCATCTCACTGAGTCACTTTCCTGACAGGAAATATGTTGTCATACTCGCAGCTCCTCTGGCACACATTCAGCCCAGCTCTTGTGAAGAGGCAGATTGTGCACGTCTCGGCTCCGGACTTCCTATTTGGGGGTGGAAGGAGACAGCATGATTTGCAGGAGGCGAGTGGAAAGGGGGAGGGAGGAAAGAACAGGCACTGGTTTTATAGGGGGAAATATTCAGAAGTAAGGGCTATACTGAGGATTGCCAAGTCCCCTCGTGAACCCTTGTTTCTCTGCAGTGCTGGCAAGCAAGCAGTTAAAATACCCTGAGCAGATGAACAGCTCTTGTGTCATTCCCTCTTGGACCACAGTGAATTATTGTGGCCAGATTCACAATGCACACTTCAGCTAGGTTCATCTCAGTGCAGTGTTCTTCTCCGAGGCTGAAGCCTGAGAGGTTCTTCTCCTTGGGCAGCCCAAGAGCTGCAGGCATTCACAGTAGGCTGAGGACTTCAGTAGGTGATGTCCCATTCTGGCTAACAGGGGCTGGGTGGAAGTGGTGAGCAATGGGGAAACAGCAAAGGAGAAAGAATATACTGCCTAGGTCTCGTCCGCTAAGCCCTAGGTAGTAGGAGCACCTGGGGAAGGAGGGACCCAGCAACATGGATCTCTGCTGCTTGCTGGGAAAATCCCTGCTTTGCATGTGCTTCTGGACGTGCTGTTCTGCTCTCCACCAACGCAATATCCTCCTCCTGCTGAGGCAGCATTACGACACCCCACGTGCAGTCATCTTGGGCTTTTTCAGAAATGGGAGGTAGGTGCAGTCAAATCAGGATTGCCCAGGAAATGTTAGAGCAACTCTAAAAGCTGATACAGTCAGCTGGGAGCTGAAAAATGAGCACCCTGGTGTTTGGGTCACACAGGCTCATACCAATTAATCTGGCAGAACCAGAACCCTCCATGCATCTCTGCAGGATATTTAGTAGTTTTTAAGTATTCCTCCTTTAGCAGAGGTTTTCTGTACAGGATGGTCAAAGCCCTTGTAGAGTGCTGCAAGAACACAAGTGTCAAAGAGCGATGTATGAGACATGTGATCAGTTACAATACATTTCTTCTGCAAATCCACTGCAATGTATACATTTAATTTTCTGCAGGTCCATGGGTGTCAGACACACTCTTCAGACACACTTACTTTTTCTGCCATGGACATTGTAAACCAGTTTGGGCTGTCAAAATATCTTTTGTTATTCATGACCAGCTTGGATGGCTGTTTGTACTTGGATGGAGGGGCAGCCGTCTGTGCAGCCCTCTGTTACACTGTAGGGTTTCCTGGGTCTGGCACCAAAAGGTGACTGGAGCTTGTTTCACCCTTGCAGTCATATTATACAGAGCAGTATGTGTGACCGGAGTTGTTCTGGTAATGTTACAGCATTTAGGCTTTCTTTTTCTTCTAGGAGCAGGGAGCGTAGGTGGAGGGAGCAGAGCTCAGGCTGTTTGGATGAATGCAGAAGGGCTGTGCACAGTCTACAGTTGCCCTGGTAGTTGCCTAATACCATGTGAAGCCATGGAGATGGGTAGCTCTCACTAGGAAACCTGGCTCTTGGGATATTTAACATGTGTAACTTGGTCGGGATTTGTCATTTCAGCTGAATCTTTTTCTGTGCTTTAACTGCTAAGTCACGTAGTGCTGTATTGTTGGGACCATCTCTTTCTCCAGCTCAGGCTGGACTGAGGAAGGCTGGGGGCCAGGGGCAGGAGTCCTGTTGTAGTTTGCTGCCACTTTTCATGCCTCTGCCATCCTTTCCAGTGGAGCAGTGTAGTCAGCAACAACAACCAGGGACTGCCCAAGCCAAGGGTACCAGTTCTGCTGAGCAGTGTAGTCAGCAACAACAACCAGGGTCTGCCCAAGCCAAGGGTACCACTTCTGCTGTGTCCCAAGCTCTGTGAGCTTACAGAGGAGATGAGGAGCCAACACTTGCAAAATTTCAGCTATAAAATACCAGCACTGCTACGGCTATGATGCAATGACCTTCCCATCCAGTTCAGCCAGCATGGCTGACAGGCTCCCTGGCAGTGTGTCAGAAAGCTTCAGCATTGTGCTTCACCCTGCTTCTTACTAGAGAGACAAATCTACAAACTTTATTCCCCCCCCTAGATTTTGCCAACAGCACTGTGGCCCGAAACATCTGTTCTTTGGGCTCTGCATATGGAGGCTGGTGCTGGGAAAAAAATCACTTGCTGAAAGGGAGGTGCAAGCTATACGAGGAAAGAAATGTGATCTGAGTAGTGTAGAGTAAAGGATGTGGAGCCTGAGACTGAATTGGTGCCTGAGTCTTCTATTCTTCTAAATCTTTTCTAGTCTTGAGAATACACATGATCTGCATGGCATGGGTTTGGATTCCTTACTCATAACCTTTGGGATAGTGTTTGCAATGGTACTTGGGGTCTTCTGCTTTCCTCGCCTCAGCTAAGCCATCCTTAAGATGAAAATAAGGCTTAGATCTCTGCACTTGTGTTGTAGGATGCTTAATGGACTCAGATGTTCTGATATTCAGAGAAGGATAGCAAAAACCGATGAGCCCAGTGTTAGTCTTACAATGATTTCTTTGGCACTACTGAAGTCATATAAAATATACACTGACTTAAAAAGAGATGAAAAACCAGTTGGACAAAGAACATAACAGCCAGTACAGAATAATGCTATGTTCTTGTTTCTGAGCAGAGCTGGCCAATATTAGATACTGACTTACTTAGAAGATGTAGCTGTAGTTGTGCTCCTTGTTCCATTTTTCTCTCTCTGCTAGCCAGGCTGCTCACTCACTCTCCCAGAGTTCTCAGCGTCTGCAGGGTGAGGGCTAGGGAGAGGATCCTGGTTAGGAATATTGTCGCTCACTCACTCTCCCAGAGTTCTCAGCTTCTGCAGGGTGAGGGCTAGGAAGAGGATCATGGTTAGGAATATTGTTTTGGGGAATTGCAAAGGCAGAAGAATATTGCTGCCAGGAGAGGAGTAGCAGCTTCATGCTGGTTATCTAAAGGACCTTGCAGGTACCTGCTGTGCATAAATAGCCCTTTGGTGAGAGGAAGCATCAACTTTGCATAGGCAACTCCTCTGATAGCCTGTCTGATAGCCCCTGAGGGAGCTGTGTGGTAGGATCCTGCTGTGCATAAATAGCCCTTTGGTGGGAGGAAGCATCAAGTTTGCATAGGAAACTCCTCTGATAGCTCCCTCAGGAGCTATCAGACAGGCTGTGTGGTAGGATGGAGCCCAGAACTGGGGCCAGTTTCTACACAGAATAGTACCTCAACATGGCAGGCAGTGGCTGTAAGGCAGCCAGGACCTTCTGTCCTGGGAGCGTTATTTCAGGCTTTGCTGTTATTTGCTGCATTGTGAGCACATCTTTTACACTTCCCCATGTCAGAGGCTTTCGGGCACTTCAGTCCACTATGAAGTTGGCTACAAAGTGTCAGATGTCACCAGTGCTTCTGGATTTGGGTGGTGGCTGGAGCCATGAAGTTCTGACTGTAGTGAGTCAGGAGCAGAGGTCTGGCTCTGGAGGTCAAAGCCGACGCCTGCACTGTCTCTCCCAAGTGCTGATCCATGCTGCGTGTCTCTCGTGCTTAGTAGGGAGGCAGAGCAGTTACTTATGGCCAGAGGAAATTTGAAGATTAATAAATTACTGAGTGTAAAACACTTTGAAGATGGAAAGCCCTGTGCAGCTCCTCAGGATTATTACTATATAGCTCTTACTCTACTGATGATGTTCCAGTGGCCTTATTTTCGTTATGATTTGTGACAGCCCCAGAAGCTGAGAAGCTTATTTTAGTGTGTAAAGTCAAAAGAAAATAGATTAAACTGCATTATTGTTTTCTAAAGAGTCTAAATCCCTCCCCCATCATCTTCTCCTGGGATTTCCTGACTTCCTCCTACTCTTCCAATCTCAGCTTCTCGCTGTCCTAATTTAGGACGTGATTTTATAACCATCCATACCCATCTGTGAGTTACTGTGGTTGTAGAAGTTTATGGTGCTTGGGGGCATGAAGTTATTCAACACTGAGGGTGTTGATAGGTGCATAGCCCTGAAGTGGATGAAGATAAAAGCTGCAGGGCAGGGCTGACCTGGGTGCAGATGTGTAACTAGAGCTGCCAGGCTCCCTCTGCACCAGCCAGAGTCATGCCCACTGAGGAGATAAGACCTCACGTCTGCTTCTTGTCAGCTGAGGAAATAGGTTGTGAGGAGTGAGTTTTGTGCAGGCGTCAACATGATGTGACCCATCTGCGTTGAAGTGCAGAAACGTGTGGAGGAGAGCAGCCCTTTCTGGGTGTGTTGCTGACGTGATATTGAGCAGCCACTTTTGCTCCTCTGTGTGTGTCAAATAGGGCATCAGGGGACATGGGGGATCTGTCTCCTACCCACCTTGTCTGTCATGTCCCCCTCCCACAGCTGCATAGTTGTGTGCTCAGTCTCATATGTTTTATTGCACGAGTGACTCTGCTGGGCTTGTAGAACCTTACGGTGCATTTTACTGCCTGCTGCGTTTTTTCAGTTCCCATCCTCATCTGAGGACAGCTGTTGCAGCATCTTTGTAATCCAACATCTCTGTGGAAGGGCAGTGAAGAGTTGCTGACTGTATTTTAAAGCAAGCAACAGAGCACCTGGCTAAGTGCAATAACTAAGCTGCATAGGTTTAGCTAAGCAAGCCATTGGCAGAGCCAGAAGTTTAGCCCAGATCTTGTCAAGTCCCAGTGTGGTGTCCCAGGTACACAGAAGAGCCCCAGTAGCTTGAGCACAGCTCAGCAGTGGTGCTCATCAGGTAAATCCCCTTTCATCCTGCCTCTTCTACAGATGATTTTGCAATGGGGTGTTCTGTTTCCTGGATCTCTCCTTCTCCCGTGCTGCTCTGCTTTTCTTCATGCAATAATTTTCTCAATGAAATGGGATGGAAAGTAGCTGTTTGCTCCTCTTACCCTTCAGGGAAGCAGTTCATACCCCTACCTTTATCGTTTTGATCTCAAACTGAAAGAAAGCCTCCAGGAAAATATGTCAAGCTTGCTAGAGAAAACTGAATATAATTTTTTTTTTGGCCCAGTTGCTGGAGGTAACCAAAATACTCTGTGCCACATAAACAGCTTTATGCACAGATAGAGAGTGAAGGCATGGAGCTTGCTGTGGAGGAGTTTTAAGAGACACAAATAACAACTACCCCATGTTACAGCCTGTGCTTGATGAGATAAGGTGATTCAGAGTCAGAAGTTCTGGGCTCCATTACAGAATCTTCAGTTTTTGGGTGTCATGCCTTGGCGACTTCCTCTGAAGTCAACAGAAGTTTATGCCGTCAGCTTGTTTTTCATGAATTTGGCAGAGAGGCAGACTGTCACACCTGTTTAAACTAGACTTTCAGGGTCCAAAGTTAATCAACCACAATGTACAAGTGCTTTTCAAAATGATGAGCCATTCTGCGAAAGAAAGTCCTTTTCCTTCTCCCTTTCTCAGCTGTCCTACCTATTTAAATGATAAAAGTACTTGGGGGAAAGAGACTCCATCCTTGTGAGCAGCATCCAGAGGAGCTTCTGTGGGTGCATCACAGCTCAGCAGCAACACAGGATGAATATGATGAGACTTGGGAGAAGTGTAAAACCATGCTGCCAGTGCCATTGCAGCAGAACCACATGGATAGGACAGGGATGTGGTAGGAGGTTTGTGCAAGGAATACTTCCAGTTACTTGCTCTGCTGGAGAGGCTGTGGGAGGAAGGCATTGAGGTTATGAGAGGCCTTTTTGGATGTGTCTCCACTGGAAGTCAAATTATAAATTTCTGTGGAGTTCACACATCCTCTAGGCTGAGCCTCCAAGGCTACACTGAGCTACAACCAGTTTTCAGGTGTTCTCTGACCACTGTCACTGCTGTGGAAATAATGGGAAAAAATGGTGAGAGCCAGCTGATCTTGGCTAGGGCTAACCCAAGTTCTCTTTCATTCCCACCGATTTCAGTGTTTTTGGGTCTGTGCCTCTTCTCCCAGTTCAGGAGAAGGTTTTATTCCATGCTTCCCTCCCTCCACTGTGTTGTATGGTAAGATGGGATACAGACAGCATGGGGAATGCTGCCCTGCTCTGCTGCTGAGCAGAGAACACAGCCAGGGAGCATGGAGTGGTCTCATGCAGGGTGTGTGTGTGAAAGGAAAAATGCAGATGCAGTGGAAGAGTGGGTGCTCCTGGTATCAGCTTGAATGGAAGGCACACCCACGTGTGGTGCTGGCCACAGCTGGTACCTCCTGTGCTCCTCCATTCAGCCTGGCTTCCTCTGCTTCCTTCTCACTGACTGAACTTGAAAGATGGTGGAGAGGAAAATTTTTTTTGAACGTAGTAATGATTAATTCTTACTTAATTGCTTTGCATGATCAGCTTTTTCTGCCTTATTGATGCTGATTTGCGAATCAAGCTAACCGCTGGCCTTGCTGTGCTCCTCGTGTAGAGGCTGACTCATACCAGCTTTGCTTTAAGATAATGCAGCAGGGCCAGATGAAGAAAGTCAGCAGCTGTTGAGATATGGCCTGGCAGTGTGGGCTTGCAGCCCCAAAAGAGAGCTGTATCCTTGGTCACATCCAAAGCAATGTGGCCAGCAGGTCAAGGGAGCTGATTTTGCCCCTCTACCCTCATGAGACCTCACCTGTAGTACTGTGTCCAGAATAAGAAGGACATGAGCCTGTTGAAGCAAGACCAGAGGAGGGCATGAAGATGCTCAGAGATCTGGAGCACCTCTCCTGTGAAGACAAGCTAAGAGAGCTGGGGCTGTTTAGCCTGCAGAAGAGAAGGCTCTGGGGAGATGTTAAAGCCTCTTCCAGTACATAAAGGGACTACAAGAAATTTAGAGAGAGAGACTTTTCACAGGGTCATGTAGTGATAGGACAAGTGAGAATGGCCATAAGCTGAAGGAAGGGAGGTTTAGATTAGATATTAGGAAGAAATTCTTTACTAGAAGGGTAGTGAGGCACTGGAACAGGTTGCTCAGAAAAGTAGTAGAAGGGTTCAAGACCAGGTAGGATGGGGCTTTGAGCAGCCTGCTCTAGTGGAAGTTGTCCCTGCCCATGGCAGAGGCCTTGGCACTAGATGATCTCTAAGGTCTCTTCCAACCTCAAAAAAACCCCATGACAGTGTAGCCTCATCTGATGCTGCGGCTGAAGTGGTGTGGGGAACGGGTCATTCAACCTGCAGTGTCATTCAGCTGGCAGCATTGATGGCTTCATGTCCTGCTGCCACTGCACAGTCACAGTCTGCATGCAAGGCAGGTCCCTTCCCAAATTTAGAGATGATTAAGAAGGGCACATCAATTTGGCAAATGGCAGGGTAATTTGTGCCAGAGTGATGGTATCTCATCAGGATGGATTTTTATTATTTCTTCATAGAAATTTTAACTAGCAGAAGCCTTTGTTTGTAGCCCCAGGTGAGTGAAGGGGTGGAGGTGGTGCTAAGCTGGTAGAGTTTGTGTGGGTTTTTTTAAATGGAAGTACTTAAAATGGCTGCATAGAAATGCCAAACCATGGACAAAATGGGACAGCATTTCTTGATGTATCTTTCCTGTGGTTTTCTTTTTTGATCCATGGATTACGCAGTTTTCCTCTGCTTGAAAAATCTGAATAGTTGAACTAGTTTAATCTCTGTTTTGATTGTGTGGATGCTTGTAACGAGTGCTGCAGATGCATCTCAGGTGTGTATATTCAGAGCTCTGTTCTAAAGTGGGAAAATCAGTGCAGTAAGTGAAAGGTTGGGAAATGTTTCTGGAAATGTCTGTTTTCACCTTTATGTGTCTGAGCAATGTTATTTTTTTTGCCCTCTCATTTTGTACTTTGCATCTGGAGAAGCTCCTTTCCAACTTTCTTCAGCTTTGTTTGGTTTCTAAGGAAGAGTCTCTTTTGGGATACCTGGTGTTTAAGGGCATTGTAGCACCAGATTCAGAAATGGAACAGGCTTGTCTGTTGCTGTAACAGAAGCAATTTCTCTCCCTTGTATCATTAGTAGACACCCCTATGAACAGAGCTTGCAGCATAAGGTACAGGAAAGGAAGGCACTTGGAGTTAGCTTTGCCAGCTCACCTTTTTCCTAGTGTGCATCAAGGAGAAGGGGTAGTGCTGCAACCTGCTCATATCTTTATCTCAGGGCATATGAAATCAAGATAGGCATCCTTACCCTGACCCTTCTGTCTGTACTCTGTCTTCCAATGCTGGAAATGGGTCCCCACCTCAAGGGATAACCCTACCCCAAGAGAAAACCTCCTCAGTTTCAAATTGAAGGAAGGGGAGTTTAGGTGAGATACTAGATAAAAGGTTTTTACTGTGAGGATGGTGAGACACTGGAACAGGTTGCCCAGGGAAGTGGTGGCTGCCCCAGCCCTGGTGGTTTTTGTAGCCAGGCTGGATGAGGCCTTGAGCATCCTGGTCTAGTGGGGAGGTGTCCCTGCCCATGGCAGGGAGGGCTGGGACTAAATGATCTGTAAGGTCCATTCCAACCCCTAAATTCTGTGATGTCCCCATGCCAAGTGAGGTCCCCATCCCAAGAGATGTCCCTGTGCCAAGAGATGTCCCCACCTCAAGTGATGTCCCTTGTCCTCCCTCCAGCCTGAATAATCCTCATCCTTTTCCTTAGCAGGGTGGTGCTAACAGGACCATTTCTTGCCTTTGTCTTACATTGTCTGTCAGTGGTAGCTGTTCTGGATCATAGGCTGTCTTGCTGTGTGGTTGCAGAGCATTCAGTGGTAAGAGTGCACCTCATTAGTAATGAGAATATGGTGGATTTTTTCAAAAGTGTTTAGCAGAGGTGTTTCTAGGAAGATGCATTTGTGGGATGGTGTATTTTTAGAGTATTTTATTGTGTCCCTCAGGTATGTGTATAGTGCTCCATTTGCTGTAGCATGGAAGAGACCATGGAGTTACATACAGCTCCCTCATCTTGCCATTTTTCATGTTAGTAAACCTCTGAAGTCACAGCATGAATGCTGATCTCACTTGATTTAATCAGGAGCTGCCCTTAACTCCAGCAGCTGTTTTGTGCAGGAAAGAGAGAAGAAACTCACTTCCTAGGCTTAGCTAGTGAAAACAAGTGTAAGTTGCTGCAAATGGTCATGGCACTGTAGAAGTTAGTGCTGTTTCTCACAATTAGAACTGGATCCTTGCATCTTCTTTCGGCAATGCTCCCTCAAAAAATGTTACTGGAGTCAGGATATGTCAATGTGTGTGTATAAATATTTTTGTTTTTGTAGTGGGAGCTGCTTTATGCCAGTGAAGGGTCAGTGTGAAGTCATGCCATTTTTTTCAGGCTATCTCCAGTTTATACTGACATCCAAGTAGCTGCATACTGATGTTAGCAGCAAATAGGTTCTGAATATCCAATAGAGGTTAAAATAGTGGAAGGGGCACAAAATGCTGCAGGGAGCTGTCAGATGCAAATAAAATTATGGCAATAATAATGTGAACATCCCTCTGCTTTTCACATGGGCTGTCTGGATTTGACCCATCCACTGGGATCTGCTGCAAAGTGCCACCATGGCAAAGGATGCTGTTGGCACAGGGGGAAGGGCTTCATCCTCCTAACAAAAAGGCTCCCAAAGGTATGTGAGAGAGACAGCCTGCAGTCCCCTCACATGATGTGTCAGGCTGAGTCCAGCTGCCTGGGACATACAACAGCCCAAAAAATAGCAGTACTACTGTCAGCATGGCATGGAGAGGAGGAAGTTGTGTGACAGATCTTCTGTCCCGGGTGTTTGATGTGTGAAGGAGGTCTTGCTGCAGCCTGTGGTGTTTCTGCTATCTCTGATGCGAGTGATGGTTTGTGGCTTTGCTCCCTGAGCCCTTGGAGCTGTGCTGGGTGGCTTTGCCCTGGCAGCCACGAGGAGTCCCTGCCAGCTTTGTGGCAAGCACAGCCTGTGATCTCACACCACACGGCTGCTCCTGTGGTCTGGGTGTAGCTATTTGTTACCAGCACAGTTACGTGCTGTGTTCAGGGTTCAGCTCAGAGCTTACAGCACCCCAGAGCAAGGCACATATGCGGAGCCTTAGCACTAGCTGTATGCTGTGACAGTGTATCTAAAGCCAGGCAAATTAGCCAACTTTGAGACAAAATCTCCAGGTACAACTCTTACAGTAAAATAGTAACAGTCACCTCTTCCCCAGCCAAGAAGAAAAGGCCTGTGCATTGCTTTTGAGAAATGTAGGAAGAAAAAAAATAAAATAGTTGTATTTATTTTCAATAACTCGTTCAGGTAGAACGGGTAAGTAGTTTTACAATGCTGCTTTATGGGCTGTTGCAAACGAAATGCAAGAGCTGTTTATGATTGCAAATTTCATTGATCTTGACTCCAAGAATTTAAGTACTGTAATGTTTTATATAGTTTTCTCCCTCCCCACTCCTGCCATTTGAAGTAATAAGGACAATTTGCCTTTATGCAGCCCAAGAACAGACAGCAAAGTCAGGTGCTGGGAAGAGAACCTGGGTGTTCTGATTTACAGCCCCAGGTCTGTTCCTTCCAGAGGAAAAGCCTTTCTTTTTAAAAAAATAATTACACACACACACAAAGCAGTAATCTATGCTTGATCCTGCAGTTAGCAGGCAGTCTCTGCTGGCTCATTTGTCTCATTACCACTTGATGGATGCTTGACTGTGCCTAATCCAGCAGTTTGACTCCACCATCAGCATACTGGTTCCAGTTGGCCTTGATCATGGTGGCGACCAGTGGCTGTACACCTTCCCATTATATAAGGCTTCCAACAGTGATTTGACCTTTCAAAATGAGCAGCCTTGGTGCTAGCTATGGTAGCAGCCATAGTGCATGGTCCTGTGCAGTTTTGAAAGGAAAATCTATGTGGTTTTTAGATGATGAGCAATGGCACTCTGCTGCCATTTGGGTTTGGGGTTCCTATGAGCAAATATTTGGGCTCTGGGTAGCTTCACTGCCTCTTCCTAGCCCAATTCATTCTCTTCCTCCAGAAGTAGCACTCTGTCGTATGGGTGTTTGGCATACTGCAGGAGGAGCAGTACAGATTGCATTTACATTTATGTGTAAACCCGCCAGAAAACATTTCTATTCTTACTGGCCCAGATTCCTCCTCTCCATGACTAACCATTGCTGAGCCACAGGAGTTAGCATTGCTGCCTTTAAGTGCTGTGGGCCTGTCTTCTCAAAGGTTTATCTCTTTGCTTTTTTTTTAATTAAGTATGAATTTGCGGCCAAGCTGCATCCCACTGTCTGTTTAAGGAAGAATAAATGCCAGAAATCCTGCTTTGGGCCTGTGAAGTCAGTTCAGAAGAATTCAGAAGAATTTGGCTCAAAGAGCATATTGTATTCTGTTTTTCCTCTCTGTCTGAGTTCTTCTAATATCTGAAAATGGGAGAAGCTTTGCAGTGTCTTATCTGGTGAGCCTATGATGTGCTGAGACACTGTTCACAGGGACTGCTGCAGGCAGCACACTCCTCTCCTGTTCGGCTCGTTTTGGGTTCTCAGACGTCAGGCTGCCCTAGCAAATGCCTCCCAGCAGCTACAAGAGATGCACTGGGAAGTGTGCCATGCCGTGCTCTGCCTCGTCAGCGTGGGGAGACAGGAGAAGCAGTGACAGCAGCTTCTGTCTGTGTCTCAGTTGGCACCCACAGTGGAGGTTGCACTCAGGTTTCCTGACACCCTGGTACTGTGCTTTGCTTGCACTGAATCCCTTTGTGACTGGACATCCTGATGGGTAGGAAGAATGGAGTAGAAAGGAACACTTGGAAGAGGAATAGAGCAAAAAGGAGCACTCAGAAGAGAAATAGGTTTGGGCTGTGCTTTCTGTCCTGAAACTATTCACTAATGACAAGAATAAATTTTTTAAAAAAGGCACTGTACAGCTTTTTCTTGTGCTGGCCAGTTTCTATGTCAGCCCAAGTCTGCTGTGTGCCACACTGAGCCTGTTGAGCTGTGCTTGGGGATTGCACCTGGGCACTGCCTGGGAATTCCCAAGAGAACCTGCTGCCACCTCCTCCCTACTGTATCTTCTGCCCCTTCCCAAACTTTACTGTAAACAATGACTTTGTGTCACTAATTAGCACTTGTACTCTTTGTGTTTTTATAGTGTGCACAGATGTCACAGGAATCCAACACAGGAAGACAGTCCTCACTCTCAGAACCCACAGTCCAGCTTCTTCTGGCAGGGGTGGTGCCCATAGCTCTACAGGAGGGTTGATGTTTGGGTCATTATTTTTTTTCCCCTCTTATTTCAACACATGTATTTCCAGATGGAATTCCCTGTCATTGTGTATGAATGCACACATAGCTCTGGCATTGTTTTAATCCAAATTTTATCTTCCCACGTAAGATTTTTGTGTTAAATTTTCTTGGAGCTCTCTAGGAAGCTTGGTTTTATGCAGGAATATCCTATTCTATTGTCCTGATGAGAGATAAATAGCTTGGAAGAAATGTAGGAGGTGTAAAAATGAAAGCAGAGGTTTGCAGGTTCTCAAGAAATGAACACACTGTTCTTGCTCTGCTTTATAAAAGCCCAGTGTGCTTTCGTTGAAAACACTATAATTTTGGCTCTGGTTTTAATGGGGACAGGACCAAGGGCTGTGGGGAGCACGGGCAGAATTGTTTTCTCCTGCAGACTTGCAGGCTAAGGCACCTTGTTCTTCCTGTCTGCAGAACGCTGTGATGACTGGGGTGTGGACACCATGAAGCAGATCCAGATTTATGATGGGGAACCTGCCAAGATCAAATGCCCACTTTTTGAGACCTTCTTGAAGTACAACTATAGCACAGCCCATTCTGCTGGCTTAACACTGATCTGGTACAGGATCGCACAGGACCGAGATCTGGAAGAACCCATTAATTATCGTCTCCCAGACAATCACATCAGTAAGGATAAAGACACCCTTTGGTTCTGGCCTGCTCTGCTCAATGACACTGGGAATTATACCTGCATGCTCAGGTAGGTTGTGTGGTGCAGTTTCTGTATGTCTTCAGCACAATCGAAAGACTTTTGTGGAAGTGGGGAAATTATGCTGTTAGCACTAGATCTTTCTGTAGGGAGATGACCATTTACATAAGCATTAATGGGAAAAGAATGTTACAAGCATAAGACTGCTCAGTGCTGAGCCAATTTGCATCGCAATAATGCTTGGAGCCTTGCAAACGTTAATGAGTGTGCCTCTCCTTGCTTGCTGCAAGTGTCCGTGAAAATATTATTGCTGAGCCCATGGCAAAATCCACAGGCACTCACCATTAAGAAGTGATCTGGATGTCTAGAGCAAAAATAGCTTCAGATGCAGGGGTAATGTTTTGACTGCACGCTAATTTGGCAAAGATTCATGAGATTCAGACTTCTAGGAAATTAAAAGTGTCTCTAAGTGTGGTACAAAATGAACATAGCATCTGCTACGCACAAGAGCTCTTTTTGATCTTCCTCACATTGTCTCTTGTCTGTGTCTTTGACCCGATGATCAGCTTTACCAGCAGGGGAGTGGATGTTGCTTGTTAGTCATCTTTATAGGCTTTTCTGAGCTTGTGTGGCCACCTCTGATGAGCATTTCTTTCCCATTTATAAATGGGTCAGCTAAGGCTGTATATACCTCATCAGTGCTATAATGCTCGTTATTGCAGATGTGATTTTTATTTCATTCCACTGCTATAGGAGTAAATGAGTTTCAACTAATCAGCCCTATCCTCCTTTGTCCTTAGAAACACAACCTACTGCAGCAAAGTTGCATTTCCCTTGGAGGTTGTTCCAAAAGACCAACAGTCTTGTGTGAGCCATTCGATAAAACCCACTGAGGAGATGTTCTACTTGGAGCATGCCAATCAAAAGATCATATGTCCAGATATTGATGGGTTTTACCCTGCCAGTGTAACACCAACTGTCAAGTGGTACCTGGTAAGAAGGATTTACTTGGGCAGTGGGGGAATGCAGTGGTATTTGTGATAAAGCAGTGGTTGACATGAGAATCGTGGAGCTGCATTTCAGAGTCTCCCCAGTGATGATGCTGTTAATGAAGCTTTATGGATTTTAAGAGCTTTGTTTCCAATGAGTTCAAGGGTAAAACTCCTCTTGGAAGGGAATCAAGAGTTAACACTGAAGCTTTTTTGATCAGCGTGCACAAGTGGAGAATACTCTAGCAGGGATTTAGGAGCAGGCAGTATTCCTGCCTTGCTGTGTGAGCCTCTCACTATCCCTGTAAAGGAAACTGCCATTCATACTCCCTCTTCTTGAAAAAAATACCACCTGTTAATGAAAATAACATTCTTTCCAAAATCCTCTGAGATCAGGAAATGAAGTCGTACATCAGACCTCTGCAACACAATGAGTGCCCTGTTTGACACAGTTCAGCAAACCTCTTTCCTGAAGATCAAGGCATCCCTACCCCACCCTCCATACTGCTCTGATGATTAGGCTGTCTTCAGCCATCCTTAGGCTCTTGCCTACGGAATTACTGCTCAATTTTATTAAATTTAACCTCATTGTTTTTCTCTAGGTGGATGTCTTTACTCAATCGAGAATAAGAATTTTCAGGGGATGTACAGCCAGAGGGTTATGGGATTGTATTCTTTAATAACTGCTTATAAAGTGCTTTTTTATTTCTAGATAGAAGATTATATATAGGTGAATTTAATAATAAAGAAAGTTGTGAACAAATATATTTGCTGATTAAAAAAAATAAATTAGAAAAAAGACCCAAAATAAAACCCCAGCTCTAAAACCCTTCAGGAAAAACGTACTTTTAGATCCAAGAGAAGCAGTTTTACTCCAGTAGCTGAAATGCTTCACTTCTACCATTCATTGAAATTCACATCTCGGCAATCAATTAGCAGAATGAAACAAAAAGCCCCATGGAAGTAATTTTTCAGGCAGCAAGTCATGCCGTGCCTAATAAAAATCATTAGAAATGGTATATGACCCCTGTCTTAAACTGCCCCATTAGGATGTATCTGATTTGGAAATGTACCATTCAGAAATAATCTCGTAGAAAATGTGCACATCTTTGGGTTTTATGACAATCAAGATGTTATCTGCACAACCCTTTTCTGGAGAGGGATCTCTAGCTTGGTATTTGGCAGAGGTTTCCTGCCTTGCCTGACAGAAAGAGAAGAGTTATTAAGCTTTCTGTACTAAAGATTCTCCTTTGCCATTTGCCAATTTTGGGGCCACGTCCTCAGCTGAAGTCAGTCAGGATAGCTTGATTAGCTTTGAAAGATGGACATCAACGAGGGACATGTCCTTCAGTCTTGGTATCCATTTGTGAATACATCATCATTTTCTCCTTGTCTGCTTTTACTCTTCACTCTGCTGAGGTGCTCACCTTGATTGCAAAGCTACTTCTGGATTAGAGATCTCTCTTTTATAAAATTCTCTGTGTTTATGGTGGGATAAAACTGTGAGGATCATCTGCTTCATAACTAAATTTTCAAAGTGAATATAGCAGTCTATGTTCCAACATGCTCAATGTCATTGGTATTTTGGTCTGAACTACATCACGATCCCAAGTATCATATTCATAGTTTAAGATTAGATCTTTGTAGTAGCATTTAAACCAGTATCTTTCCTTTTGAACCCCAAACTCAAATGTTTTTCTGCCTGACTCCAGAACTGCAACTTGGTGGATGGCTTCTATGAACGATACCCACAAGGGCCCAGGCTTGTCATTGGCATTGTCCGCAGTGCATATAAAGGGAATTACACTTGTATTGTGACATTCAAGGACCATGGAAGAACCTATAATCTCACCAGAACCATAAAGATGAAGGTGGTGGGTAAGAATGACTTTGAAATGTGTCAAATGCATGTGGATAACTGCAAAAGTGGTAAAAACAGCTAGAAGAGTCTGTCACAGAATCCTTTTGTGGTTGTGTTCAATATGCATCACCCAACTGACTTGGTATATTTTTTCTTGCTGGTGACAGCCTTGTGTGACTGCCCAGAACATGTTGTGCTTGAGGTCCTACCCACCATCATGTCAAATGCCCCAAACTCAGAGAGTGGCCAGGCTTAGACTGATGAAGCTCAGCCCATGAGATGGCCAGGGGTACCCTCTGCTGGCATGTGAATGCATAACCCTGGCACTCCTGTTCATTGTCTCCAGTGTCCTTTGCTCATCATTATTTGTGGAATTGCCCCTTTATAGGCAAGTCATCTTGATCTTCTTGGAATCTCAAAGCCTTTGTGTGCTGAGGTTGATACTGTCAATCAGCTAGGCAGGGCTGCAGGTACCCAGTGCTTGCACAGGTTTGTCCCAGGCACAAGGACTCAGCCTACCTGCCAGGGAATTGTAGACAGACCTTAAAAAATGAGTAAGCTGTAGGATACATTCTGAGTCCTGTGCTAACTGCTGCTTTAAGAGCTGAATTAAATATTTGCAACAGGAAATGATGTTTGTATTTTGTTTTTTAGAAGCAGCAGTAGAAAGAAAGTGGTACAGGTTATGCCTTGTTGAGAGGCTTATGGAATTCTTGTGATGTGAGAAGCCCAAACTAGCTTACCTATATTTTGGAGGAGCCTCAAAATCTGGATCGGGCCATGAGTTTGTGGACTACAATTAGATTTCTCAGTGCATGGAACTCTGCAGCAGGACTGTATCACAAGTTAGATTGGGGAATATGCAGCAGGGTACTAGGGCTTTGTGACTGAGGCTGCAAGGATTCCAGGTTCTCATGAAGTCTGGGTCCCCATGGGGGGCTCTCTGTTTTCTCCTGCAGGATCTCCAAACAAGGCCTTGCCACCGCAGTTCACCTCTCCAAATGAGAAAGTTGTGTATGAACTGGAAGCAGGTAAATCCAAACACTTGTTGCCTGTTGTCGCTGCCCTGGAAGTCTGCCCGCGGGGTGGGGAGACCCAGGCAGGCACAGAAGCTCCTCCCTTCCACTGACTCCCTGGTGCTTTCCCTCACAGAGCACATGAGCTGCCACAAGTTGCCTGGCAGACAGTGTGGGATGCCAGTTCTTGATGCCAGGAGAGCACAGCTTTAAAAGTTGATTTTTTACAAGCACAAATAAAGATAGATATTGAGGCATAGAATGCAGCACAGAAGCAGATGAAATGGGGACACTCAGCTGCTTAGAAAAAATCATGTAGGACCGTGTCTCAGCTCTGGTCCTAGCTGCGGTTTTTCTGCCCCTCTCCCTCATTCACCCCCTTAGTGCCTTCAGCCTTCTAGCCACTTTTTGCTTATTTCTCCCTTTTTGGCTGATTACTTCCTAATTAATGACAGTTCTCCTTCTGCTGGCCTTGCAGCATTGGGTAGCGAGGTACCATGCTCCTGCCCCCACCCCTTCCCCCACCCCATCGATTTGGACTGATAGCTCTTTGGAGCAATTCCCTATATTTAATGGATCCTGTCCTATTACATTGCTGTAATAAATGTGGTACCAATGATGATGATTAGCACCAAAGTCTTCACTTTAAATCACAGCTTTTTTGGCTCAGGAGGTCAGACTTCCATATTTATTCTATAAGATAAAATCACTTATGGGCTGATCACAAAGATATTCACATTCCGAAGTCTGATCTTGAGTGGAAGTCAAATTCTTGAAGAAGTGTTCCCACACTAAAATGCTTTTGTGGAGTTTGATCCTTTGCTTTATGGTATCTGTCCTCTGTGCACTGGGGATGATTAACACTATCCAGTTTTCCAAGGAAGTGGTTGGCATGGAGAATCTCCCTTTGGGTGTGTCACTCGGTACAGTCAAAGAATTTGTAACACATTTGAGAAGGCAGGATATTTTTTTTTTAATTGATATGTCTGTCACAAATCATCATGTCCAGGATGTTTAGCAGTTATTAGACGTCAGAAAGTGGATACTTGCCTCATTCCCTCTTGAAGGAAGGCAAAGCTTAGGCTGGTAGGATCCCTGGAAAGCACAAAACTAAGGGTGGTGCTGTTCCTGCTTTGCAATACCTCACTATGGTCCTTTCTTCTAAGGAGAAGACCTTATCCTGCCTTGTGAGGTTTTCTTCACCTTCCTGAAGGACTCCCGGACTGAGGTGTGGTGGACCATAGATGGGAAAAACACAGACGACATCACAGACCCCAAGATAAAAGTCACACAAAGGTAGCAGAGTAATGTGAACCTCCATTTGTACCTAACCCTCTCTTTGGTCCTGCAGAGGGGTGTGGGTATAGGCATGTGGCAGTCTCAGGGGAGTGTGGAGTACTCTGCTTCCCTGCTAATCAGAAGCCCCTGTGGCTGCACCATGCTGTGATGATATCTTGCAGCAGGATTTGAGGGACCTTTGTTAACCAGTTCACATCATTACTTTTTCAGGTCCTGGTAGCGTTGCCAATAGCTGGTACTGTTGTGGGACTTGTGAAATGGATGGGGGCAGACAATTCTGTCTAGAGGAATGTTCCTAAATAGCAGAAGCAATAGAAATGTTTCAAAAAAACAAAGGCTGAAAACAAAAATCTAATGTTATACGTAGCATTGATTAGGAGGAATGGAGATTCAGCTACTTGGAGAACCCAAATGAGGATCAGACTTCTGTTTGCTGGATCCTGAATTACAAGGGGAAGGCAATCACTGCCCTGGTTGATTTGCAAAGCAATGTAGAAAAAGGAAAGGCAAAAAGAAATACTGTATCCCCATTTTGCAGATGGTCAATTCAGGCAGAGAGAGACAAAGTGACTCATCCAGGATTGCATAGGGAATGTGACATGAGCTCTGAATCCTGAGTTCATGAGATCTTGTTGCTTTATAGGCAAGAACTTCCATTTTCTCTAAAAGGCAATGTGACACAGCCGCAGTAAGAAAATTATGAGTGGTAAAATAAATATTAAGGAAAATCAGATAAAGGAATAGCTGCAGCTGTATTAAAATCTGAAGTGTGTATCGATTTATAAATATCAGTTTATGTGTTTTGGTCTTTTTAAAGAAAGAGGTGATATCAGGGAAAGGAGTATCTGTCACTAAGAACTTCCTGCAGTTTTGGATGTGTAGTGCTCTGGTTTTTCTCTTACAGTGAAATTACTAGAGATTTTGAAGATAAAACTGTCATAAGGACTCTAACAGTTGCAAAAGCCACACCAGAGGACTTGAAACGGAATTATACTTGCTATGCCAGGAACACCAGAGGCGAGGACCATAGCCAGGCCGTAGTGCGCATGAAAGGTAAAGTACTTGCAGGGCATGGTTGTGAAGTGAGCTGTGCTCAGAGAGGCTGTTGGTTCTGCCTCAAGCCTTGCCCTGCAAAACAGGAAGCAAACAAGGAAATCCATCAAGCCTTTTTGTCTGTTCTGTGTGCACTGCTGCATTATTGCTGTCATACTGCACTGCTTCTTGGAGGCAGGGAGCAAAGGATGTGTGTCACATATGCCCTACCGTGGTCAAGTGCCTGGGGAGAGAGGGGCGTGGATAGATCTGCTGTCCTCATCCCATCCATGCACCACTACTGAAGTAGGACTGAGAGGACAGGCTGCTTGAAATGATTTCAGGTTACTTGATAGTGTGAGGGTTTTACGTGACACAACAGCCTACCAGTTGGCATCCTCCAAAAGACAGACTGAAGTTGTTGGCACTGCTCAGGGAGTGAGACAGTCAAACCACGATGCCTCATGGTTTTACTTCTTGCTGCGATGATGCTCCAGTCTAGATACAGCCATGTCAGCATGTGTGGTCTGGACTGATGCAGTGCTGCTCAGTGTGGATTTTTCCTACAAGTTTTTTCATCAAAGATTTTGTTCCTGTTTCCCAGACCCACCTGTCAGTAATAAAGGCAATGTAAGGTTTCCTAATTAAGGCAGATATTTCTGCCTCCTTATCATCTAGAGCTTCAACACCTGATTACCTGATACCTTCCCTCTCCAATAAGGAATGCTGCCCTGCCATGTGTAGCTCATGCCAGAATCCTTCTTCCCCCTACTCTGCCTTATGAGCATGGGAAGGTTCATAGAGGTCTTTAATGAAAAATCTCTTTCTTCTTGATACTTGCCCTTCTCTTTTAGCCCTGATCCTTTGAGACAAAACTCTTCTGGATTGTTAGGAAGGAATAACAGACCAAACATATAACTGAGAAAGCCTGAAACCATCTGCTAATGCATTCATACTTCATACATAATTCTTCTGGGGTGATAATGTTTGTACATGTAGCAGAAGCAAATCTAAAGCACTCAGATTCTTTCTCTGTTTGCCAATGCCTAAATGCTGTTTTCCAGTGGACTGATCTGTACTATCCTCTCTTTCTTCCCCATCTGCTCCTGAGCAGATGACTGGGTTTGCTCTGAGCAGACATGGTTATCCACCACCCCTTCTTCCTGCTCTGTTCCACAGCAAAATCCAGCAACCATGCCCAGCTGCTGCTGACAGAGAAACCTCAAGCTAAGCTCACTGCAGACCAACCCACTGCACGTAGGAACATCGAGCATGCCAGAACCTAACCCCTCAGCACTTGTCTTCCAGTTTTTAGCAGGTGGCTGTATAGGTTGGCTCCAGTTCTTTCATTACATTAGGCTAGATACATTTCTTGCCTTTTCTGGATGATTTCCCTATCCTTTTCATATACTTCTGCTGCTCATCATGATAGCGAGAAGTGGACCGATAATGGGAATTGAACAAGTTAAAGTTGAAAGTATAAGGAATAGCTTTACTAATGGCACTATTTCAGATTAGTTAGCAAAACAGCCAGGATTGCATAGTACAGACAAGAAGCTTCACTAATGGCATTATTTTAGCTTAATTAACAAAACAATGCATCTTATCTATAAGACAGTAGAACTAACCAGACTCAAACCTTGGCAGTAGGAGGAAAATCAAGACCATATAAGGTGTGGAATGAAGAAACAAAATGTTTAAGGTAGAAGCAAGGTCAGCAAGGCATGCAAAACTGTACAAAGGGGTAAACAGTTGCACAGTAAGGTACTGAAGAAGAGGAGGCACTTCATCTTCACGACCACCGAACGACCACCAGGACCATGGCACTGATGCCAAGAGGAAGGACATAGAGGAGGAGTATATGATAGTGATTTCTGAGAACTAATAATAATAATAACCACCCATTCCTGGAAATAATGAATATGTATGAGCATTTAGTGTATATAAACTGTGAATTTTTTGTCCCTGGTTGCACAAGTTTGGTGGAGCCATCCCCCTTGTGCCTGGGGCTGAATAAACAAATACCTGCTACTTAAAGAGATACAAGTCTGTGAGTAGTTCTTTTCCAGCTTTTCTCAGGCATGGGACTGATGCCAGGAGGGAGGAGATGGAAGAGGAGTATATGATAATGATTTCTGAGAAATAATTATAATAACAACGACCGATTCCTGGAAATAATGAATATGTATGTGCATTTAAAGTATATAAACTGTGAATTTTTTGTCCCTGGTTGCACAAGTTTGGTGGAGCCATCCCCCTTGTGCCTGGGGCTGAATAAACAAATACCTGCTACTTAAAGAGATACAAGTCTGTGAGTAGTTCTTTTCCAGCTTTTCTCAGCATCAATCACCTAATGAAAGTTGATAAATTCCTTTCATTTTGGCTTTTGTAAGTCAGTTTTATTAGAAACTTATTAAATACTGGAATTTGGTGGTGTTTCCACTCCCTGCTGTTCTTTTGTTGTGCAGTTTGCCAATGTGCATGTCAGTTGCCACCAACAGAGTTGCCCAGGGATACTGTTAGAAGAGTTATTTTCTATCCTTAGTACAAAGAAGCAGCAGTGGTGTGACAGACAATGTATGAGTTGGAGGGGGCCTGTGATGTTCTGGCTTGACATCCACAGATTGTCCTATTTGTTTCCAAGCATCTCAGCTTTTCTGTAATGAAATCTGTGTTCTACCAGGAAAGAAGAATCAGTCAGGCCATGGCTTGTTATATCCTTGCTGGTAGTCTGGGCCAAGTCACAAGACATGTGTTTGATCGGGAGGGAAAGTGGTAGCCATTGCCTTTACTTTGCTACTGGTGAGTTTTATTCGGCTCTCCTAGAAGTAAGTGCAGTTGTGTTGCCCCAAGAGTTTGTGCATACTGCTGAGAAGGTCACATTCATGATCTGGCTTTGGGCTCTGCAGGTGTTTTCTATCAACAGGTCATTCTACCATCTGGCTGCTCCAGGGTCTAGCTCAGAGACAGAAGTCCTGTCTGTGCTATGACTTGCTCTGTCAGCTCAACTAGACCTAATTACCCAGAATGGGGACTCCAGGGTAGCCAGCCATCATGTGTCCTGCCAGAAAAACCTTGGCTTGGCCACCTTTCTCTGAAGGGCCAGCTTGGCTTCTGGCTGTTCCTGTGTGGTGTTTGGCTGCATGTGACACAAGCTTGTACCCACCCAGCTGAAGGCCTAACCTGTTCTTTAAACCTGACCCTCTATTTCTTTTTGAACCCAGTTGTAGCACCGAAGTACACCGTGGAGCTGGCCTGTGGACTGGGGGCAACCGTCCTGCTCGTTGTGGTGCTGATAGTTGTCTATCACGTGTATTGGCTTGAAATGGTCCTCTTCTATCGGGCTCATTTTGGAACAGATGAAACCATTCTAGGTAAGGAGTTAAAGAGCTTACATGTATTCTATTCTGCTATAGGCCAGGCCCTTTGTTTTCATATAGGAATTTTCATATAAAGTATTTTTAACCCTCTTCACAGCATAATGACATTTTGACCTATTTCTATACCTACGTTCAGTTGTGTGGGTCATTTTAGAGCAAGAGGAGTAAGGTTGGGTCATGACATTTTGACCTATTTCTATACCTACATTCGGTTGTGTGGGTCATTTTAGAACAAAAGGAGTAAGGTTGGGTTGGGGGAAGGAAAGAGTAGTCATCTGTGTTCTCTGCAGAGGTGAAGCATGGATGTGTCAGGCTCCCTGGGGCTCTGCCCTTCTCATGGCTAGCTGTTTCATCCCATCTAGATGGTCCAGATAAGTCATCAAGTTTCAGTAAGTCCTGGATTTCTCTGGTGACTCTATGTAAGGATTCATAAGTCCAGAGTGACCTGCTTTAAAATACGGGAAGGCATCCAAAAGGATGAGTCTGGAAATCACCCTTCTGTCCTCAGTTTTTCCACAGCTTCCCTATGTTACTGGGAGTTCATCACTAGGGACTCTGAGCTGAGACTTTTACCTCTGGAGAAGGAGGAGGGTGTTCAAGCCCTTGCAGCTTGTGGTGTGAACCTGCCATGGGGGTGCGGCAGCTCTAGGAGGGTGTAGACAGGGTGCAAGTCTCTGTCTGGTGGGACTGCTCATGTGGATGGAGCACGATGAGAGGGAGCAATGTCAGAGATGTCAAAAGACAAAAGGAGCCTGGACAGAATGGGTTGGTCATTTTGCTTTGGTCTTATAACTTCAGTGACCCAGCAGTGTCTGAGTACCTGCACGTTCAGACCGGGTAGTCAAAGAGGCAGCACTGTTGTCATGTGACTGTGGAATTCGATGTGCCGTAACCTGCAGTGCCTGGGCTTACAGTGAGCGTTTGTACCTGCTTTTCCCATGAAGTATGTGCAGTATCACAGGTGTCTCTTCTGCTGTTTGTGTGTCTCTGTGCTGCTGATGCCCAGACGGGAAGGAGTACGATGTGTACGTGTCCTACGCACGCAACGCTGAGGAGGAGGAATTTGTGCTGCTGACACTGCGAGGAGTCTTGGAGAATGAGTTTGGGTACAAGCTGTGTATCTTCGACAGAGACAGCCTCCCTGGGGGAAGTGAGTATTTCACAGGGGACTGTGCTCTATGCACACACTCCATGCTCCTCTCTTTATTATGTTGATAATTGATTGAAACAGGCTTATCACTATTAACAAACTCTTTTTGGTATCTTCTAATGTTTCTGCTTCACGTGACAATGTTGCAGATGCTCCAGGCCACCAAAAAGGCTGTGGTAGGCAAGTGATGGTGGTTGGTCATTTCAGTTGTTCTATCCAGAAGTGATGTGCAGCAGTGATTGATCTGTCAACATGGGGAATTGGACCCCTGACCTTCATGCAAGCCCTCTGAGCTGCCTTAAAAAGAGAGGATAAAGTCAAGGCTAGAAGAAAAGAGGCAGGAGAAGTATGATACTGGAGCAGACTGGTTGTTCGCAGAGGGTAATGGTGAATGCCTGTAAAACCAGGAGTGTCTGCTTCAGGAAGGTGTGGAGAGCACCCTGCCAAAATCAGTGAGAAGATCACATGCCTGCTACTCACCCTCATTAATTAGAGAGTTTGTGTCTAACATGGCATACAATCAAGCTACTATAGTTAAAAATGCTTTGTTGCAGGTAGTGAGACTCATCTCTTCAGTAAGATGTAGTCTTTTTTCACTGTTTCGAGCTAAATTATATAAGGTTCTGGGCATGTGTCTGCTGCGGGGATGCAGAAAATCATCAAGAATGGAAGTTTGTGAAACTCTCCAGCTACACATACATTCACAGAAGTGCCACAGCAAAAGCAGAAGTCTTGCCAATACTCTCAATCTCCCCATCCCAGGGGCTAAGATGGCTGCATGGTCCCTGATGCATGATGCCTACTAAAAGTTCAAAGTCTGAACTTCTGAGAGTGCACTTTGAATTCATGAGCTGTGGGTCAGGACCCCACTGATGGCAGAACCTGTGCTGATAAAGTCAGTTGGGGTCCCTCTTGGGACAGGAGGGACTGCTGGAGTCTCAGCCCAGCTGTGTGGCAAAGAGGGAAGAATCAGACTGGGATCTGTTATCTTTATCCCCTAGATTGTTGCAAGGATCTAGGAGCACCTCAAAATTTGAAGGTAAATAAATACATGTGCCTCAGAGGACAGGGAGACAGCAGCAATCCTGATGCTGTTCCTTCTAAAGAGAGCCTGGATGGCACGGCAGGGCACCTTCCAGGCTTATATTGCTTGGCAACAGTGCCAGGCAAACCTGCTCTGAGCTGTTCTCACCAGATGTCCATCTCCTTCCTGTTCTCCCTGCCAGTTCTTGCCATCCTTATCCTTTCACTTCGGAGGGTGTCATTTTCCTCCCAGTGCAGCTCTGCTGGGCTCTCTGCCCTTCACCCTAACCCCGGAGCTCTCCCATTCCTGCCCCCTGTGGCAGTCACTGTCAGCCTTCATCCAGCACCAGCACTGCTGGAGTGACTTGTCACTGCACTGCCATTTGCAATGCTGCTGGGGCTTCCCCATCGCTTCTTAGCCAGGATTTGACTAATCTGTTTCTCGGGAAAGCACGGCGGGCCAGGAAATAGCTTTTGGCAGCTGGTGTCATGCCTCCAGAGTGTGCATCTGTGTCACGGGCAGAGACTTACGTTGTCCTTGATGAAGAAACAGTGGGAGATGGATTATCCTCCGAGTTTGCTGACAGGAACTAATCAAACGTGCTTGACAGCTAAATGAAGTTGCCTGTCAGCATTATTTTATTCTCCATTGTAATTTCTGACCAGTCAAGAGTGTTCCCTCGTCAATGAAGTGCGGGAGATCCTGCAGCAGATCCAACAAGCACCAGGATTCACACTTACAAGGGATTTTCACATTAATTACAGGAAGGTGCCTAAGGACAGTCTACCTGCAGATGTTAGAAAATTAGAGAGGATCCAGTTACCATGACATTTCTCTAGCTCAAAGGATGGAATTTTTGGAACACTTGATTAAAAGTCCTCAGAGCAGTTTACTTGTCAGTTCTAAAAATGCTCTAATCTGCTTTCATAGATGATGGCAAGAGGAACACATGGATGAGTAACAGGAATTAGGATGGTAGTATTACCAAAGCAAATTAACTCATGAGGACACTTAGGCAGGGTGTAGATACTTATTGTGTTTGGTGTGGGGAAACCAAGGCAAGAGTGAAGGAAGTATCCAGACATCTCTCAGAGGGGGATGTAATGTAGGCATTCAGGCTTCCCTACAGCTGTTCAGGCTGAGTCTTTCCTTTGAGGTCACGTGCTGTTCAGCAGCAATTTTCCCTGCTTTGCTCCAGAGAACCTCTTTTTCCACCCTCACTAGTAGGAAGCTAAATCTGAGCCTCAGCAGCCCTCTTGTCCACAAGGCATCCTCATACCATTGGGTGGTGTCACTTACATGTAGTACAGTGCCTTTTAGATGTAGCTATCTTGGGTATCTCCATGCAGTGTGGGGAGGAGCAAATGCATCTTTAGGCAGCCTGGGGGCTAGGAGCAGATGTCACTGTATGGGGCAGTGGGTACCAGCCATGGTGTAGGAGGTCCTACCTGGAGTTGCTTGCAGGATTGGGAAGCACCAGTCTAGTCTCTAGATAGGCCCTCCAAGGGATTTTATTGTCCCCTTCAAGCGACACCTGGTGTCACACTAGCAACTCAGCAGCATGTTCTTGGGCATCACTAACCACCTCAATGTTTCTTTCTCCCAGTTGTCACAGACGAAACCCTGAGCTTCATCCAGAAAAGCCGACGTCTGCTTGTTGTCCTGAGCCCCAACTACGTCTTGCAGGGGACACAGGCCCTGCTGGAGCTCAAGGCTGGTCTAGAGAATATGGCCTCCAAGGGCAACATCAAAGTCATTCTAGTGCAGTACAAAGCCATCAAGAAGAGCAAAGTGAAGGAGCTGAAGCAGGCCAAGGCGGCCTTGACTGTCATTAAATGGAAAGGCGAGAAATCCAAGTTCCCAAAGGGCAGGTTCTGGAAGCAGCTGCAGGTGGAAATGCCAGTGAAAAAAATTAGCAGGAGTTTGAGCCATGATGGGTTGATGTGTATCCCTGAAAAATGTTTGACACCAACAGAAAACAAACCAAAACAAATGCCAAAAATCCACAAGTTAGGCCAGGGAGAGGGAAGGAACTCAGTTGCTTTTTCCAGGAAGGACCATGTCCTAAACAGTTCTGGAAGCAGCTGCAGGTGGAAATGCCAGTGAAAAAAATTAGCAGGAGTTTGAGCCATGATGGGTTGATGTGTATCCCTGAAAAATGTTTGACACCAACAGAAAACAAACCAAAACAAATGCCAAAAATCCACAAGTTAGGCCAGGGAGAGGGAAGGAACTCAGTTGCTTTTTCCAGGAAGGACCATGTCCTAAACATTTTAGAGGATGGTTTTCCCTACTTGTATTGCTCTGGCAGTAGAGAGACCAAAGATGCAAACACCTCCTCTGCAAATGTATGCTCTCATTATCAACCTCACAAGCTCTGGGCTTAAGGTCTAAATTTGGGCTATCCAGGTGGGATGCATTGAGCACCTCACGGTAGCAAGGTATTTATATAGGCCAATATTCCTAGATCCAGTTCCTGTGGGACCTTTACTAGCATAGAGGGCAGTGCCTTTCCTCTCCTAAGTGACTTCACTCCTTCTTGGTCCTTGGTCCCTGTTGTAGGGGCTGGGGAACAGTTTGAAAGGTGGCTCTATACCCCAATCACTGTGGGATCACAGACTTCTGCTTCAGTGGGGGAGCACAATTTATTGAGGTTCCTCATATTTGCTCCCCACATTTCTATTGAAGCAGGTGCATTCAGATAATTTGGAAATGTGAAATGGCTGTTAGAAAAGCACTTAAAATCCCCAATAGTCCACAACTCCGCTAGGTGATATTTGTATTGTAGCACTTTAGTAACAAGTGGCCAATCTCTGGGACTCTGCAGTCTCATCCTTAAGGGCTGTAATGCCCAGGGGGCATTCCCATCCAGGGGATATCTCTCATTAATGCAGGACATGGAACATGTCTGAGAGATATTTCATTGTAGAATAAACTCAGGGACTTCAAAAGCACTACAAGCAACCCCAATGTACTACTGAACCTGCCTAACCTGCCTACTATCTCTGCCACTGGCTGAGGGAAAGCATCATGCAGGACCCTGCTGAGGCCCCTGGGATGACACTGGATATATGTCCAACTCAGCAAGAGACCCTACAAACTTATTTTGAACTTATTAAAAATTACTCACCCTGTCCAGCTGGGTAAGACTATGAGGACAGGCTGAGAGAGCTGGCATTGCTAAGCCTGGAGAAAAAAGGTTCCAGGGAGGCTTTATTGTGGCCTTTCAGTACTTAAAGGGGGCTTATAAGAAAAATAGGGACAGAGTTTTTAGTAGGGCCTATTGCAATAGGACAAGGGGTAGTGATTATAAACTAAAAGATGGTAGATTCAGACTATATTTAAGGAAGACATTTTTTATGATGAGGGTTGGTGTAACACTGGCACGGGTTGCCCAGACAGGCAGTGGATGCCCCATCCCTGGAAACAGTCAAGGACAGGTTGGACAGGACTGTGAGCAACCTGATCTAGTTGAAGATGCCCCTCCTTATTGCAGGGGGGGTTGAACTAGATGGCCTTTGAAGGTCCTTTCCAGCCCAAACTATGAAGACTCTGTCTTCTCTGCCTGGGTATGAACAGCTTCACTGTTTCTAATTCAGGGCTCAGGTTTAAACCAGCCTTGTCTTTACAAAGCAAGTCTTCCCCCATCTTGTTTCCAGCCCAGAGTTGCAAGACAGATGATATATCTTAGCTTCTGTAACCTTTGCACAAAATGGAAACACGAAAAACCCACTGTGTACCAGTCCTTGCTTCTGTGGGAGGAAGCAGGCATAGGAGAGGACCTGGTGAGTCAACCCCTATCCTGCACACAGCCTTTTCAGGCCAAGGAGGGGAGTGTCCCTTTCCTTGTAGGACAGACCAAAGCACAGTGGGACTCTGGCGTTGACTGGTGCTGTAGTTCACAACGTTTTCAAATAAAACTACAAGCTCCAGGGGTGTCTCCATACTCCTGTAGCTCCCAGTGGAGGGACCTGCCCACTTAATGATGGAGTTCATTATTAAGCACACTAAGTGTATGCTTATTTTTACTGATAGTGGTTGCTCCTGAGTCACCTTCGACTCATGCGTTCACTCTGTTGGTGTCCAGTGGGTGAAGTAAATGCATTCATAATGCCATTAAGAAAGCAATACAATTTGGAGTCTCTGCACTATTCACCCAGCTGAAGAGGTTTGAGGGTGTCCCAGTAAACAGCCCAGCCTTAAAGGTGTGAGACTGAATCCTTGGTGTCAGGGAACCCCTTTGCCTTTAGCATCTTATGATTAATAATGTTATGCCAGGGCTGTGGGGAACCACAACCACCCATGCCCTTGGTCAGGTACTGTAAAAGTGTGGAACAAATAGAGCTTCTTCTTTACCTTCCTTTTCATCCTCCTTGCCCTAGATAAGCTTTGTAGGTACTGTAAAAGTGTGGAACAAATAGAGCTTCTTCCTTACCTTCGTTTTCATCCTCCTTGCCCCAGATAAGCTTTTCTTTAAGCAGGTAAAATTGCAGTCAGCTTCTCCAGAGGCAGTGGAGCTCCTCATCTACTCAGAGGTGCTCAAAAGTTTTGGTATGAGCTTTTCTACTGTGGTTGACTGTGGAGGGCCAAAGCTGCTTCCCACAAAGTGTGGAACAAATAGAGCTTCTTCCTTACCTTCGTTTTCATCCTCCTTGCCCCAGATAAGCTTTTCTTTAAGCAGGTAAAATTGCAGTCAGCTTCTCCAGAGGCAGTGGAGCTCCTCATCTACTCAGAGGTGCTCAAAAGTTTTGGTATGAGCTTTTCTACTGTGGTTGACTGTGGAGGGCCAAAGCTGCTTCCCACACTCCAGAAAGCATTTATGAGATAGCACTTAAAACCATGCTCAGCTTTGTGAACCCATCACAGCCGTAACATTTTGCCCAGCTTCACCTTTTTGTTTGTGTTTTAAACATCTCTGTAATCAGTTGCCAGATCTGCAGGCAGAGGGAAGGCCCTGAGGCCAAAGCAGAGCTGTGTTAGATTCCCACTTGATTTTTAAAAAATTGACTTCAAAATACACATAAAATGAATTAACACCCCAGACCTCACCACCTCACGTCTCAGTTTTGGCAGTTACCAATTTCTACTGATGTTTTAGTAAGTCTGATTATTTTGGGAAGTTAAGTCCACCTCATGTATTTTGCTGATTTTATTCAAAGAGTTTTCCAAACTATTAATAGACCACGACTTTCTCTGGCATACATTTTGTGGCCCTTGGTGCCATTGCAATCCTGGAGCAGGATTACTGAGACATAAGCAGAGCACCCACAAAATGAAAAGTGCCATGGTCTGGAAGGGGTCTGAGAGGTTCAGAGGGAGCAGCACGGATGGAATAACGCTGGAGCAGACTCTGCTCCCCCAGGGAGGTTTACACTGGCTTTGCTGGGAGCTGTCAGGCCAGGGTAAAGCCCAGTCCCAGCTGTAATGCAGATCTGCAAGCACCTCAGATCCGCCTGCCATTTCATTCTCTGCCACGTGTGGTTTCCATTGTGGGATTCTGTCACAGCATCCGTCTAGCTCAGTTGATTCATTTGAGTTTCTGTGCTCTAACCTAACATTTATCAATATGCAGCTCATGCAAAGTTCCTCATTGTTATTTCATGGGGAAACAGCGTGGCACAAATTGGAAAAAATATCTTCCCTCCCCACGCTGTTTGATATTGTACAGCTGCTCCAGAGTTTTCCTTTCTCTTTTCTGTATGTTTTTGCCTTTGTGTTATTTGGTCTGTGAAGTGTCAGTGTTATTTTATTTTGCTTTTCAATAAAACATTTTCACTTTTGCATTTCAGTCCTTGTGCATTTCTCATAAGTACCATCTTTCTCCCCATTACGTCTGTGAAAGGCTGTTAAGAAATACGATTGTTTGTAGTCCAAGCACCAAGATCATTTGAGGCACCTCCTTGGAGGGGGTGGTTTTTATGACTGTTTCATGTTGTGCCTGCAGATGTACCTGAGGCACCACCACTGCTACCAGGGCCCTGCAAGCAGAAATAGTGACACACAGCATTCAAATGTCACACAGCAGTGGACAGAGAAACTCTCTGATCTGAAGCGTGCTCACTTGGCAATCACAGGACAGAAAGATGGGAAGGGAACATCATCTCTTTGCTCAAGAGATCAAGCCAGAATGTTGAACAGAAATTTTGGAAATTTGCCCAAACCACAGAAATCAAACTCACTCTCAGGCTACTTCACCTATCATTTTCCAGGCAGTTGTGTGTAGAAAAGGTTTAGTAGCTTCTTATTTTCTCATCCAAGCTACTTTGTTGTCTGTTGCCCTTGTTTGCCTGATAGCAGGTAAGTTGAGAGAGAGCCTAGCACTTCAGACCACTAGCAAAAGGAATACTTGTGATAATCTATGGATTTGGGGTCTATGAGTATGGGATGTATCACCGTAATCCTCTGTTACATCTCTGGGGTGCATTAGGGGAGACACAAGTAAACTAATAGAAGTATGCAGTGCCTTTTGTAACCATTTATTAAAGATGGAAAATTTTTTTAGTATAAAGCAGATATCCAAGGGTATTGAATCCCCAACCTCAGCAGTGTTATTGCTGCCTGGCCCATCCTGTGCTGGTGGTGTCACTGGCAGGGACCATCCTACCTACACTCTGTGAAGGGGCCACTCAGGAATTTTTGTGAGCTGGGTAAATTGTCAACTGAACATCCCAAGGTATCCTGGTCAGCCAAGTCCCAATGCATGCCATACTCAGAAATAAAATCTTATCTTTGGGAATTTGAGCATTTTCCCTGCCAAAAAAAAAAAAAAAAGTCAAGTCTCAAAAAGTGTTGCAAATTCAAAATTGGTAAAAGAAAACCAGCACTGTCAGCTCAATCAAAACATTTCATTTCAGCACCATTTGAGTCATTCACATTAATTGAACCTGGGCTTTTTGAGGAGGCAGGTAGAATAGGTGACCTCCCAGGGGCTGCTCCTGCCTACATTTCATTGTGGTTCTGTGATTCCAGTTTCAAAAAGAAAGACCTTTTGAACCAGCAGAAGAGCTTTTTCTTTCACAAAATGGTGAAGCCTGACTGTTTTCAAAATAGATCTCAATCAGTTGTAGAAAGGTTTGAATGAGGTCTGGACTCCGTAAATTGGAGATTGCTGCCAATTCTTTGTGCCTTTGAAATAGGGTGGTAAAAATGTGTCATGGCGTTAAGTGACAATTTGGACAGAATTGACTTTATCATCTACTTTTGGTTTCAATGAATCAGTGTTTTGCTGTCTGTGTTGGGGTGGGAGGAGGCAAAATCCTTGCAAACCTTGTATACAATTAAAAAAAACCCTCAAAATAATTTGATTTTAATTCCAGCATTATGTTAAAGAACCAAACAGTGTCTTACTTTCTCCATTAGAACATTACTGTGTGATAATTTTCCCTATCCTGGTCTCCAAACAATCTAGTGACAATGAGTTTTACAGCGAGTCATACATATTTGAAAAGTATTGCTCTGTACAATATTAATCTGGTGCATCCAGATGCAACACAGTGCACCTTCTGCTGTGAGATAAGAGACAGCCAGGTGCTGGAAGAATAAGAGGCATTGCAATTGCAGGGAAGGAGCAGTAAATTTATTTATATAAAAGGCCAGTGCTCCAGTGGCAGGGAGAGAGGAGTTTCCAGGCTGGGGAATCAAGGCTTTAGCAGTATGAAAGGGAATGCAAGCAGCAGGTAGCAGTTCTTCCCAGAACATCTCTTTGAGAGACCTTCCTACAGGCAGGTTTTTCTCTCTGAAATGTGCAGGAGCTCTTACTCCAATGATCCCTGTCCTGCTTGAATGCCACCTTGTCCTCGGGTCTCCCCTCATCTCAGGCACCAGCACTCAGTAAGTGTGTGGGTTTTTACAGTTCTATTAATCAGCTTGGGTTAATTTGTTGAGCACCACAGCCCTATAATTCCAATCTTTTCCCCTGCTCACCCATTAGCCATGACACCTCCAATATGCTTACTGCATCCCAAGCACAAGTCCAAGTCCAAGGGCATCCTTCAGGTTTGCTGCTTTTCAACACCTACAATAAAAGAGATGCTGCCCTTGCCTGGCACTGTTCCAGATAAGCATCTTGCTGAGCTTTACAACCTGCAATTAATTGTGAAACAAGCTTTGAAGGACAGTTTTTCCACCCCTCCATGATGGCTAGGGGAACTGATGGAGTTGTTTAAGGCTGACAGTTTTGCTTACTAAATCGGGAGGTTTCCATTTCTAGATGAGAGATCATGAGAGAGAGGGAGGGAGGTCTTAGCCTCAGCACTGTGAGCTGTAGCAGGATGACGTGATTGTTTCACTTTGTTCCCGTGATGCAAAGGGCTGCTAGAGCTGTGGGCAGGTGGTTCCTAAGCAAGTCCTGCACTTCCCTGGGCAGGAGTGATGCTGTGCAGGGCAGAAGTCAGAATACAGTCAAGGCATATCCTGGCTTCTTGTCAACCAGTTTGGGCTTCTCAAAAACCCACTGCACAGCAAAAATGCTGCCAGCAGGAGTGTGGGCACGTTGAAAGTCACAGGGCTTGTTCCAGGTTTCCCTCTGCAGGAAGGGGGATCTGTACAGATGTGCCACCACACAGCTTCCTTCAGCTTTTCTCTCCCCACTCCCTCCTCCTTGTGCACCCCAATTCCTCTGCCCTTGTACTCTTAGATACCACCGAAGCCGTGTTCGACTTCATCCAGAGGAGCCGCAGGATGATCGTGGTCCTGAGTCCTGATTACTTGACGGAGAAGAGCATCAGCCTCCTGGAGTTCAAGCTGGGCATCATGTGCCAGAACGCCATCGCCACCAAGCTGATCGTGGTAGAGTATAGGCCACTGCAGTGCACCCACCCCAGCATCCTCCAGCTGAAGGAGTCTGTTTCCTTCGTCACCTGGAAGGGGGAGAAGTCCAAGCGCTCTGGCTCCCAGTTCTGGAAGGCTTTGCGTCTCGCCCTGCCGCTGCGCAGCCTGAGCGCTGGCGCTGGCTGGAATGAGAGCTGCTCCTCCCAGTCAGACATCAGCCTGGACCCTGTCCAGAGGAGAAGGAGCCGGTTGAAAGGGCAGCCTGACCCACGGAGTGCTGCAGCAGTGACTCTTGTTCATGGAGGGACGGCCCCAGCCTCAGAGTCAAAGGCCAAACACCGAGCCAAGCACTTCCTGACGTGCAGGTGTTGTGGGACCTATTGCAAGGGTGGCAGCAGACTCAAGCAGAAGCATCAGGCTGTGGCTGAGCCCAGGTGGGACACTCATCTCTGCAAGTCAGGCTCGGGCAGGTCCACGGCACAGGGGCTTCAGGGCAGGAGTCGAGCTGAGCCCCCTCCAGCACAGGCTCCTGCTCTCGCCCTCTGCCACTACAGCGACCTGTCCAACAACAATGACTTCTACGTACTCTGACCCACAGGCTGATGGCACCACAGGTGCTGGGCCAGTAGAAGAAACTCACCGAAGCCTCAGAGAAGATATTTTGACCATATCACAGGCTGACGAGGTGCTGTTCAGTGTCAGTCCCGTGCCAGCTTGGGGAATTGCAGCAATATCGCTGCTGGTGACCTGAGCCAGGGACCTGCAGCCATGCACAGGGCAGCAGCTCAGGGCTTCCTGCCAGAGCCCTTCTCCTGGATTTAAACTGCAAAGTGGAGCTGAAAATGTGTTTCTCTGGTGCTGCTTTTTCTGCAGCTGTGGTGGTGTTTGCAGCAGGGCTGCTGCTGGGGTTGGGTGCGGGAGGGCAGGTCCCCAGCAGGGGCCAGGGAGGGAGGGAGGGAGGAGAAACTACTCCCCTGGCAGTAACCTCTGGAAAAGGGGGAGCAAGCCTGCACTTTGCAAAGGCTAAAACTTTGCTAATGAGGGCAACAGGAGCCTCTGCCACTGCAGTTATCCACTGTGGTTTAAAAGAACTTGGACAGAAGTTTTAAGACAAGTCCCTTCTCTCTAAATAAAACTGATTTCTTTAACCTGCTGTTGTTAAAAGTGCCATAGGAACTGGTAAATGCTGGAGCCTTGTTCACCAGGCGGTGCCTGGAGACATGGTTTACCCAAGCTGGCTGAGGTCTCCTCTTGTTCCCAGAGCTTGCAGTGAGCTCCTGGGCTTGGTCCTCTCCCAGCTTCACCATATGATGAATTTGTTCTGTCACTTGAGTGGCCTTTCATGCAGCAGGAAAGAAAACCATTACAAATCTAGGGAAATATGATTAAAAAAATTCTCTGAGTAGTCAATGAGCTCAGGGTTAGGAGCAAGACCTCAGACACTCACAGAAGACCTCCGGCACTGAAGCTGAGGGGTCGAAACTCAACCACACTTCATTAAATAACCAAAGGAACCTTTGAACAGTCTCCCTGGGGCTGCTGTTTCATCAGTCCATTCAGCAGGCTCTCAGCAGTGTTTCCCACTCTTCTTCTGCAATTGAAAACTCGATTTGCCTCATTCCACTTTGTATAACTACTTCTCTCACCACTGAGGAAGGGTGCTAATCCTGGGAGTCAGCTGCTCGCCTTCAGCTGATGTTCTGGCATGACAGATGGGGTAATAACACTGCATTTTGTTTTCTTTCCTTGAGACAGAAAAAAGAAAATTCTCCTTCACCACTCTGCTCAGTTTAGTAATTGCCTATCAGGTTGGCAAGTAATTATTTTTTTTTTGCCTTGGAAATATGAATTTAGCCCTTGGGGTACAGGGTCTGTGGCCTCCAGGACAGACCCTTATCTGATCCTATCAGGTTGGCAAGTAATTATTTTTCTTTTGCCTTGGAAATATGAATTTAGTCCTTGGGGTACAGGGTCTGTGGCCTGCAGGACAGACCCTTATCTGACGCCTGCAGGTGTAGTCCCAGTGAAATTGCTGGAGCTGTGAGGAAGGAAGGAGACATGTCTTACCCATTTTGATAGTGCTGAAGTCCACTTATAATTCACACATGGCATTCCTTCCCTCAGCAGCCCCTCTTTCTCAGTATTGCCCTGACTTTTTTGATCCTTTCCTTCTGAGATCAAGCACAGCTACGGCTTTCCTGTTGCAAGTCTCTGTGAGCTGAATCCTAACAGCCTGCTGCAACAGACTGAGAAAGAGAGACCAAAAAAACTGGTGCTGAGTCAATCTAAATAAAATAAGGGCAATAAAACCCTACCAGCTCATAGGAGTTAGAAATTCAGACTCTAGAGAACTCTCCAGGTGTGGATTTCTCTCTAATTTCAAGCAGACACATTGTAAATTGCTCAGAAAAATGTTGTCCATATGT
>NW_008691822.1:6943-16296 GCF_000695815.1 Acanthisitta chloris | reverse complement strand
GAATGAGATATTTGGAAAGCAAGCTGATGCATTGCAGGATGCTTTGTGAGAAGTAATCAAAATGCCATTAAATGGTTAAATGGTTCCTGTTGCTTACAACTAGATGTGGGATGGTACTGTCAGCAAGTCTGGTAGCACTGAAAAATGCAGCTACAAAATATAAATAATTTGTAATCAATCAGCCTCTGGAGTCAACATATTTGTAATTTGTTGGCATATAAACAGCTTTTATTTACAGTCTTTGCTGTTATTTGAATGTGGTATTATCTTGGTCGACTAGAGTAATGCAAAGATACAGGAAACAACAGCTGGAGCTGCTCACAGATGTACAGAATGGCCAAATGCAGCCTTTTGGGGCAAACTGAGATCTCTTCAGGAAAGAACAAATGCAAACTGCTAAAGACCATTTCTTCTGTTGCTTCATCAGAGCTAGTGCAATTTTACCACTCCTTTTTGCACCTACCAAATGGACCCAGGGCCTTGGTTGCTCTCGTAGCAAATACTCAGACATTAGTGGATTTCAGCGTGTGCAGAGAGTTTTCCCCCCCATGGCCAAGGTCTTGGAGCCCAAAGGGACACCATGTTAGAGGGGATGACTGAGCCACGACACAGGGACCAAGCTCTACAACGAATTTCCATTGTGCTTGTCTCTCATCCTAATCATGTTGCATAAAAATCCCCCAAGTGCCAGTCTGATGGTCTGCTTTAGGACCAGAACAAACTTTGCAGGGTTGAATTCTGCTCTCTGAAAACCTGTTGAAATTTGGTGATGTCCCATCTGACACTGACTGGTGCAGATGGATGGTAGTCAGTACTCCATTTGCCAGTTGTACACAAAAATGCAATCATCTCCAAAGTTATCAGCCAACACAATATTATAACCCTCTTCACCCCACCCAGTTCTGTTAAAAGAACAGTTCAGTGGGAGCAGAGTTAGTATGTATGGGGAATTTCGACTATATCCAAACATAAAGACACTCATATGATGTGGAATATCCTACATATGGCATGCAATGGTAGAAGGTTACCAGGTCATGAGGTGCAGAGCCATTTGTACAATATTTCCACTGCCATCTAGAAAGCCCCAGGGCTTGTTCCCAGGTTTCCCTAGAAATTTTTACTTTGTGGAAAGCTGGTGCTGTCATGAAGACACTGAACAGGGGTAGCTAAAGAGTTAGGGAACACAGACAAGTTACTTAGTTCATTTCAATATCAACCTGTCTTCACTTTAGTGACTGCAGACCTCTGGTATCTCCTTAGCAAGTTCCACTGGACATGAATTCAGATGTTCCTTTCATCTGAAATGTTGGATGAATCACTGACCTGCAAGAACTAAAAGAAATTTTCTTTCTAGCATCAAACAGATTTTTATTCTCCTCTGTTACTCTAGATGCTGATCTCAGAGCATCTGATCTAAGTGTATTTATAGCAGACACTTGCCCAAACAATGACGAGATTGTGAAGAAACCAACAGATGCCAGAAATAGGGAAAAATGCTTCAAACCTTTAATCCTTGATCCACATTTAGATTTTTTTGTCCTGTGATTGATTCATCACCAATAACTGTAAAGGGTGGCACCCCATCTAGGATGGTGTTTTCCCTGGGTGACACACCCAGCCTAAGAGTATAACCCAGAGCCATGTCAAGCAGGTGAGGGGAGACCATATGAGGGTGGCAGGAGGGGGCACCCATAGCATGGAGCTGCACCCTGGGGGATATAAGTGCTCCCTGCTTACCACCCAAGCACTTGGCCTTACCTGGCATTCAGGAAAATGTGGTGCTATTCTGAAAATGCATGAGTTAAAACACTGTGGCCCAAGTAGGGAGAAACATGTATGACCCTGCAGCTGCCTGCCCAAATCCATGTGGAAGAGGCATCACAGTTTGACTCTTGTTTTGTGTGGGTGTTTACACTATGTACCATTGCTGGTCATGCTGGGGAAAGGCTGTGCCTCTAAAATGACATAATAAATGCACCATGCAGGCTCCTTTTGCAACGATGTTAATGAGACACATAGATGCTGCAGAATGGTTTACAGAAGAATATTACTTGAATTCTTCATAATACCAGACATGGTAATGGCCAGACATGAGGGGACACAACGTCTACACTGATATGCCTGTAATCAGGCTAATGATTCATTCTTTACTAAAATGTATATGCCACAAAGTCATTTGGCTTGCAAACATCAAAGAGATTTCCAGCTCATCAGTATTTGTTCAAGTGAATAATCAGCCTTATCCTTAATATCATGCCTGGTTGTTGTGTAGCCTTGGTTTTGCTTCCAGACAAGGTGCTGGTTCTACTCCTCTGCTGCAGCAAAGAGACTTCTTAGGTCTTTTTCTATCCATGGGTGTATTTGCACACTATTACCAAGTCATCTGAGCCCATGAAAGGATTATTCACAGTTTTTCCAAAAGGTTTTAATTTTCTTTCCTATTAAATCATTTTCAGACTGTGGGTGGCAGAGGTGTCTCTCCTGTTGCCTGGGCTGCACAAGGAGGTGAAGTCCCTGACCTGCTTCACACTGACTCTTTCCTTCATGCTTCTACATCTCAGTGGGAAACTGGACTTCATTGCTTGTCCACTCCAACACCTTTCCCAAGGAAGTGTTATGGCTGAAGTGCCCCCCCAGCCCTCCACTGGCATGATCTTAGATGAATTTTTTGTTACTCTGCTCTGTATCTGCTTGGGGCCAGTTCATCAGGCAAGGCAGATCACGTTGCATGCTTGGTGAAGCGGGAAATAGCAACGACAGACAATCTATGTTCCATCTGCCATGGTTATTAGCAAATGATGTTTTATTTATCTCTGGAACAGCCATGAAGACACTGACTCCCATTAGAAACATGTTCAATGACAAGTCCTTATCTTTTGAAATCTATAGGTTAATGGATGAAGAACCAAAAAAACTGCTGTTAATGTGTGCAGGGTGATGCTTACAAAACACTACCATGTCTAGGTACCCACAGTTATCAGCCAAGCTGGAAGTACTATTGATGGGAAAAGGTCATTTGGGAATGTCTGCTCCCATCGAACCACATTCACTGGCTAATAATGATTACAGTGACACCTTGAAATTCCATATGTGGGCAGTTCCATATTGACCAGTCTGGGAATGAGCCTGCAGTGAGCCATGCAGGTTCACAAAGAACTCGAGTTCCCATTCACAAGAAATCACATTACTTTGATTTTATTTTTTTTTCTCCTCTCCTGTCATCAAACAGAACACAAACAGCATAAGATGACATCAAAATTCTCCATGAAAACTTCATGGAAAATATGTGATTCCCATTTGAAAGTCTATTTTCTTTAACATAAACATGGTTTGAAAAGTTTTTTAAATGAAGCTCAAAATGTGTTATACCAAGAGTGTCAAAAACATGCTGGTACTTCATGTCTGTTTTGCTTACAACATGCTTTGTTAAGGCTATGCCTTTTAAAACATTTCAACTTAAATGAAAACAGGGGTTTCCTTTGAAAAGCAGCTTTCATTATAAAAACATCAGATCTGCATTGGTTATCAAACTTGCCCTTTTCTGCATACTGGCCCAGAATTCTCAGTTTTCAGTATTTGCAGCTTCCCAGTCTGCAAAGATTTATTAAAGAATTAGGTCAGTGATGCCATGAGCTCCCTAACCAGCCCTCTAGCAATTGAAAAGCCTCCAACTGTATTCTTATGACTTGCTGGAAAAAATCAACATGTTTGCATATCAGATTGTATCAGCTCCTCCAATCTCACCCATGTTTGTGTATCAGGTCCAAGAACTTGGCTGTGGATAATGCCTTACTACCTCTTTCCTCCTGCACATTGCCAACGCAAATGGAGATGTCTCTGCAGACAGCAATCCATGCCTTCTGCTTTGCTCTCACTCTTTCAGTGCACACTGTTGCCAGTGAAAGAAAATTTTGCTCCATTCATGCTTACATTTTAATTGCATGCTCCTTTCTGGAGACAGGCAAGAGTAACATCTATCATTTTGTTTCACATCTCTGCCTCAAAAGCATCTGCTCCATTTGGGGATGCAGGATAGAGCAGCTGCTGGCTCCTATTCAGTATCAGCCTCTCTGGCACATGTTCATTTACCTGTATTTAACATCAGACAGGTTTTCAAACTCACTCACTGTACTCTTCAGATTTGCATATGTGAAAAAAACCCCACAACCAACAAATACCTGGCTGTTTTCCCCTGATATTCACATCATTTTGTCTGGTTTCATCCACTCCAGCAGCACAATCCTGCCAGAGTTCTATCTCACCCAAACAACAGTAAATGCCCAGTTGGTCTACTTTTGCCCAACATTTGCCACCAAATTGGACCTGAATGAAGTGAGGATATCTGGGCTATGTCAACACCTAGCTACTACCCAGCTCCTCAAATAACCATCAGATCCCATACAGGGTTGCTCTATTAATGCTGAATGCTAGTTTTCTGCTTGCCTTTGTGCTCCCTTTTCCCTTGAGGCCTTCAAGGATGCAATTTAATAATTGCTGATAGTGTCAGGAGAATCCACATCGCTCTAAATTTAAGTATTTATTATTGCTTCTTTGGGGATTTAGGGAAAAAGACCCATGTAACTGGACTAAGTTACCCTTTTCCCTGGGGACATCTTGCACTTTGTTCAGCTTGACTGTTATCAGTGAGCTAGACCTCTCCCACACGCTGCCTCTCACTCCTGCCAAGTTTCTACACACAGACATAATTGGGAAAATGCCCACAGCTCACTCCAAACCTAATGCTTTGCTCAGTCCAGCTCAACTGCTTTCAATTCCTCTTACATGAATTTTATGCCAAGGGGGGACCCAAGGTCACCACTTGGTAAACTAGATCAAGATGATTTAGCTTCCCATCCTCAGTTCTAATTTAGCTACCTCTCTGTCTTGCCTGTCTGAATCTAAAGCTTCCTAATAACCATTGTCATGCATGCAAGCAGCATCTAAATTTCCAGCTGCTCTGCACACCAGCCTGACTATTAGAGGGAGACAGACTCAGCAGGTGGCTTGGAGTCACCATCTGGCTGTCCTCCATCCTACCTGCTTGCTTGCTTTCTCACACTAATTTCTCACTCAAGTGCAGCAGCTTTCCTCCTGCCTTTATACCCCTCTGCTTTAACAGTATCTGGACAAGTCAGTCTCCAGCATATTCTTTCTCTCCATCCTCCACAGGTAAGAAAGTGTGTGCCAGGTGCTCCACAGATGTCAGGAGACACTTTGTTCTCTAAAGGGGCTTTACTCTTATTTTGTGCAATCCCAGCTGCCATGTACAGCCTGACAGTAAACTTCCTGAAGGTACACTAAATTTCTTCAGTTTGGCCCTGCATACAGTGAAGAGGTCAACGCAGCAGATGCTTTTGAGCAGTGACTTCATTGGCAAGTGTTGTCCAAATCTGTGTGCAGACTCTGTCTGCCAGTTACCAGCATAATGCTGGAGCATCCAGACCAGAGCAGCCTGCAGTGTCACCTCCTGTCACTGTCTGTTTCAGTTTGGTGAGTGGCTTATATTTAGTTTCTAGTAGATAATGCTATGAAGGGAGATGGAACAAGGAAAGATGTGTGCAGAGAAAATAGATCACATAATTCCAATTTTAAAAAAAAGTATCCATCCTGGCATTTTCAGGTGTACTTTTATTTATGATAGGGTTGGGGTGTTTTTTGGAAATACAGGACTTAGCAGGCAAATAGCAGATCTTCATTATACTATTATAAAGTGAAAATATGACCATTCATTTCACAGACTAAAGGTAACCTTTATTATTCTCTGTTTAGCCAATGCTTTTACAGAAACACTGGAAAAAGGAGAGCAACTTGCCAAAAAGCAAATTCTAGTGCTATTGTTGAGAATTCCTGGCTGACACCTCAGCAGCTTTCCCCATTGTCAACTTTATCACTCAATTGGACTAACTACTTCATTATTTGATTTTTGTTGCTTTCCTCTCAGGTTGGCATTTGGCCTTCCTTTTTAAATATCATGTGCTGTAACATTCCTCCCCTTCTTACTAGGGAAGGTTTGAAGCTCTTGTTACTTTCATCCCTGGCTGCAAAGGCAGAGCAAACAGGATTAATAATAGTCTAGTTACATTAATGTTTTCCTTCAATTTTGAAAGCTAGAAAGCACCAAATAATTAAGTAACGTTGCATGCAGGTGGCAGGGGAAATCCTTGCAACATGCCCCACCTGCAGCAACTCCTTTACTGCCTCACACAAATCTCTTGTGGTCACTCATTAAATAATCAGTCAATGCATATGAATCATATCAGCTGTGTCTGAGGAATACAGCTAGGCAAGCAAGCCCTCACAGACATGACTGGGAGTGGGGCTGGGTTGAGCTATATCACCAGATCCCTGGTTTGGAAGCAGGTGCTGAAAGCAAAGGTCACCAGAGATCACTTTTCCTACAGATCACTATGGTAAAGTGTGACTTAGTATCTCCCTTATGAAAAGGCTCCGAGAGGTGGATATCTGAGTGCTTCCAGGTACTTAAGTCTAGGTAATTTCCCCTGATTACACAGAGATTTCATAGTAGAGGGAGAAATTTTTGCACCTATTAGGCTTACTTTGTTCAGTTGAAATATGACTTCTGTGTTGTGTCTGTGGAGAAACTGAAGACAAACCTGCTGGTGCTTCCCTGCCACTTTCAGAACAAGCCCCTTTCAGTTTTGGGGTCCAGATTCCCAGTACTGGCAGAGCTGACTAGGCAAGATTGTTGTCTCCCCATGTCTTATTGCATGCCAAATGGATGTTTTAACTAGTGAGCTCTATAGCCTTTAGTGTCCTTCCTCCCTCTCCATGTTTCTGTGAAGTTAACCCTTTTTATGAAGATACCCTAGACTAGTAGTTGCAATGCACAGGCTATTTTGGACAATCCCAGTCTGGATCAACCTGGACTTTTTTTTTCCTTTTGATCTCCTCCTCCCAATTCTTTACTAATCCTTATCTCCTGGCCCATTTATTTTTGAAGAGACACACAAAGAATCTTGTAAAAGCCTGACCCCGTGTTCATGACTTGTTCTGCACAGAAATAGTCAGAAAATCACTAATAATAAATTCATAGAATCTGAAACCTTCTCCACTATGCCATCAGCTGTAGCTAGTACAGGCTGTTTGACACACTGGGAGCATATTGCACCTGTCTGAGGTGCCTGTGGAATGGAGGACAATGTGAGTAGTTTATTTTAGCCCATTCTGCATTTTCAGAGATTTTTGGGCTCCTAATGTATGGATGAGAGTGAAGCATTCATTTTTCTCCCCTTGTAGCTGGAGTCTTCTAGCAACTGTTCTTCCCTGCTAACCGTTGCTATGTTTGCTATCCTCTACAGGGTTTAGTGGTGTTTTCTGTAGATGGAGTGCCCTCATGTGCAGACTAAAAGGCAGGTAAGCCCCACAGGGAATATAACCAGCAGTTTGCACTTCTCTGTGCATTAAACACACTCCAGAAGAGTCATCAGTAGGTGGTTAGTAAGAGGCTTTTCAGATAGGATTGCAGCTTGGGGTGTGCTTGGGTATCATCCTGCTGCTCAGAGCACTTCTGCTGGCATCCATCTCTCATGGGCACTAGGTTCATTCACATTTCTGCCACAGGACAGCAAGCCTTGCCACTCTGATAAGGTAGCTCTTTTGAGATGTCCTGCTTGCTCTGGACACCCTTGCGTGGAGCCGTCAACTCCTGCCACGTTATTGTACGTATCAGAAGTGCTGTGATATTTGCTCTGTGCTCCCATTAGGAGCTCTTCTAGCTTCCCCCACCTACTTCATACACAGATACACACACTTCAAGCTGTCCAGTGTATCTCAAGAGAGCAGAAAGTATTTGCTAAAAATACTATGCAGAAGTTATTTATGGCCTGGCCCACATCAACCCCGTGGCAGCCGTTACACAACGCTGCACAAAGGAGCCCTTATCTGGAGGAGCACACAGCCAGTTTTGCAGCCCACAAGTTACCAAGAGGCAATTCTACTGACTTTTCAATCCAATCAGGAACTTGAGGCCTGGACATTCAATTTAGATGTCAAGTCTTGTCAAGTCGGCTCTGCCAAGCTGCTTTCTCATGCCTCTCAATTTAAAGGGGACTCTGGTACCAGAGAGGATCAGAAAATGCTGCACCACTCCAAGGCATGGCACCTTTTTCCCAAAAAGCTGGAGGCAGGCAAACCAGGTCTTGTTAGCTGGAATTTAGATCAAGATTCAAATTATTTTCTCTCTCTACTTGTTGTAGAAAACATCTCAGTAGCCTATGGAACAGGAAGGAGACTTTCCCCTGGGCCCATACCCACACAGCTGGGCACAGAAATTGGATCTGGCTCACAAATGACCTCCACTGCTGGAGCATGTACCCTCACAAATGACCTCCACTGCTGGAGCACATAATTAGCCTACATGGCTTTTGGTTCAAACCCTAATAAAAGTATGGGGAGTTTATAAAACCTTTAATTTAAAAAAAATGCTTAAAATTCAATGCAAGGAGGATCCAGTATTTTGTTCTGGACTATCTCCACCTTCATTTAGCTTTTTTTGATTACATTTATGGTCTGCAATGGCTCACAGATGCTGATCTCTAAAGATCTGTGCTAAAACTTCCAACCTCATCTATAATGGTGGGGATGTGAGGCATGAGCTTATGCAGGTAAGAAAGCAGTAGGTACACTCAATATAATGAAATTGATGGGATGCAAATGTACTAGAGGAATGACAGGAATATCAGCACTTTCCTGCCTAGCTGCTCAGTACCAGTGCCCAGGAGCCAGAAAGGATTAGAGCATAATTAGCCAATTTATGAGATGGCAGAGTGAGAAAAGATTTGAAAGCTAGGATCTTGGGTTAGGATCACACACATTGGTTCCTCCTTCTCCATCAGGTCACTCACCTTCTCAAGGAATTTGGGTTGGTTTGACACACTTGTTTTCATCAAATCCCTGGTGGCAGGTCCTTATTGTTTCATTATCCATTCAGTACTAATGATGGGATGCTCTGTAACCACTCCTGGATCTTGGAAAGGCTAATTCCCAAGGCTCCTTTCTGCCCTTTTTCTAAGATAAGTATTATACTTGCCCTTTTCCATTCCTTTGAGACCTCTGCTGTCATCTTTCCCTCCTCAAATGCAGCCACTAATGGATCAGAGGTTTAATTAAGCTAATTCTTTCTTTAAGCACTCTAGGGGAAATTTCAGCAGCCCTTGCCAGCTTGAATATATCTAGTTTTTTTTAAGTCTGGATATTTCTTGGAATCATTCTTCCACTCTGCTCCTTCAGAGCAACCTGTTCCTTTAATACAATTAACCCTGTTAATTGCTTGGTTAGAATTTACTTCTTCATGAAAAATAGAACAGAATTAATTTTGAGTTCTTCAGCTCTAA
>NW_008691822.1:0-6879 GCF_000695815.1 Acanthisitta chloris | reverse complement strand
TCTTTCCCTTGTACATCCATCTCCCTTCTGGTGGATGACCAGGCCAAAGTGTTGCCTTCTCAGGACTCTCTTAAGGAAACAGGGACTCAAAGAAACCTTCAGAGCTGGAGAATCAGGTGGGATGTAGATGCTGATAAATTCTGTCTACCCTTGAGAAAACCTTCATGGGACTGCAGGACTTTTTCAGTAACACTTGGGTGCAGCAGGACAACTCTGAAGGGAGTTTGTGTACTCTCAAGAATTTACTACTTTTAGTGCTGTTAGATCTACATTGAGTAGATCTCAACAGTGTATAATGGAACTTGTCTTTGTGTATTTTCTGGGTTCCCCAGGCTGAGGAGAATGTCATCCTTGGAGCTCCCACACAGGAGCTTCATGGTGCCTCAGTTGTGTCCAAGTCTACTCTGCAGCTCAGCAGAACTGGAGCTGCCTAGCAATACCTATGTTTTTGCCACCAAAGACACATCTCTACATGAAACGGGAATGAAACTGGCTCACTTAGGTACAAATATGGGAACTCAGAGGAAAACTGCTTCTGATTAACCCTTTTTATTGCTTCCTGGCATCCCTGAGTTGGTCTGCAGCATGGCTATCAACTGCCACTGTTCAGAAAAGAATTGCAAAATTCTTTTGCTGATGCTTTTTTTACCTCTTGCAATTGTCAAGAAGAGCTAAGAACCATGATCCATGAAAATAAGTGATTTCATTCTAGGTTTTTCAGGTCTAAATCAGTTATGAGCTGCTAAGATCAGTAGCAAATTAACGTGCTGTAACAAACTCACATGCAAGATCTGCTGCTGTGGTTTTCCTTCCTGTGAAGCACTTGATTATTATCAGCAGAAAGATCTTGAACACTTGGGTTATGGAATAGTCACATTTATGTTTCTAAAGGGTCAAAAAACAGGAAGCAGTTTTTAAAAGCTTCAATCATTGTTTTAGCCTGTCAGCGTTTTCTGGTTGATCTGATTTTTGGAAGGACTGTCTGCATTAGTGTTTAGTTCTCTGGGGTGGTAAAGTCAAGCATGGATAGACATCTTCATGTGCTGTAGATGACCATGAATGCAGGCAAACAGGCTGCCCATATGGGAGCAGCCCATGTCTTACAGATGCCTTTTGGGTGTGTCTACCTGATTTTAAAACAAACTTGTCAAGACCAGGATGATGCTCGAACCAATACCTTGTCTCTCACCTCTCTCGATGCCACCTGGTGGCTGCTGGGACTGGGAGCTCCCAGACAGGAACACAGAATTTATACAACAGCCCATCTTTTGGGACGTGGGCATTGCAAGTAATGGTTATTCTAGGAGTAATAAAGTTAAATATCAGATAAGACCACTCTTAATCACTTACTGGCACCAATCAAGCCACTGAATCCATGGTTGAGCCCAGCACAGCCATAAGACAGCAGAGTTTGGGCAGCTGTCGCCTAGAAAAGCCCAGCAGAAAACCATTTGTGAGAGGGAATTCATTGTAGAAAAACACAGAAAAGGAGCATCCTTAAAGAAATAAATACCAGTGTGAAGCTCTGGATATTCAGCATGGACATGGAGCTAACAGGCAGCAGTTTTGAACATGACTACAGACTTCAGGTGAGTTTTTCCCAGTTTCTTCCAAATCCTGCAATATATCTAAGTGATTTAACAACCCAAGCCAAACATTTTTCATCTGCCAGCAGTATCCCAGCTGATGGCACTGCTTTGCAGAAAATCCTAATTAAGACTGAGTTCTTAGGTGCAGCTGTAGGTATTATAAGTGTAATATCCTAATGAAACATGTCTTGAAATTGGTGACTGAGCAAGTCATCTAATGCAGCCCCTCCTCTTTCATTCACAAATTACCTGAGATGGACTTTGTATTATTTTCGTTGTGTTTTTTGTGTTGTTTTTTACTCACCCTAGTAAGTAAAAAAGAGTGTGAGAGAATGGTTTCCAGCCTGCCAGAAATATTCCTGTTAATCAACCTTTGTGTAAAAGCTCAAGGCTATTTCTGAGCTTAAGTTTTATGGTAAAATTCATTTATGGTCCCAAGGTTTATTTGTTTACTGAGCATTAGTTCACAAAGTGCCTTTTTTTTCTGAGTATTTGAGAAAACAGTAATATCAAAACATCTAGACTGAATTTGAGTTTCTGTAAAAGAGTTTCTGTATAAAACTACTGAAAAGTATTTTTCAATCCCATGATAATAACCCTATTTTCTGATCACAAAAACTGGTTGTATGACAGTTTCCAAATGGAAATTTGATTTCTTTTAATTTATGTGATACTAAGGAATTCAACCCCATTTGCATTCTTGGATTATCTTGGGCTGTAGCAAAAGTATCTCCAATTTAGCAGACAGACTAGCATTTTCAAAATCTAAAATATTAGTACTTAAGTTTAAAGGAAAAGGTTTCTATACAGTGTTTTCCAAGAGTTCACTTTCTGTACAGCACAGCAATTGCAGAAATCTAGACATCTATTCTAGTCCTTCTCTTCCCTTGCTGCTGTTTGAACAAAGATCAGTGTTGTTATTTTCCCAACTAAGAGCTCTTTTAATAGTCACTTACACAGACCACAGATCACAAAGTCTGTGGCCCCATAGATCAGAAAATATGAGCTCATGTTCTGATGAATCGTCGATTGTTTGCAAAGAGTTTGTAGGCCACATGGCCTTGGAAAGGAACGTGAAGCGACTATTTTTGCTTCCATTATTCATCTATTCCTTTTTCCCCCAAATAGCTTCTTTTCATTTCCAAAGCATGTACAGACTAGAAATAGCATCAGCCCTGGGGGATTTTCCTTTACCAATCCCTCGGACATTCATTTCCCAATTTAGGGTGTCTGTTCTCAACTTTTCAGAGTAGCATCTCCTTCCCTTGCTCCATCCAGCATGGACAGCAGTGACAGGCTGCCTTGGGAGAGGGATATTCTCAGTTGGGCCAAACAGAATCAGAACACTGGTTGCCACTGGTTGTCTGCCAGCAGATGTAGCCAAAGCTGATTTTAATTAATTGGAATGGATGATGCAAAATTTCCTGGTTGTCTGCCAGCAGATGTAGCCAAACCTGATTTTAATTAATTGGAATAGATGATGCAAAATTTATGCTTATGGTTTATGCTTAATAGTCACTAGAGGGCAAAGCAGTTCTCCATAAGGCAAACCTGCAACCCACAAGGGAGGTTACCTGGCTCTTGCCTTTGTCTCATGAGGCTCTGGTGTCTGCAGGGATACAGGGGGACAGTGCCAACCTGACTGCTGACTTAGCTGGTTTGGGACATACTCAACTTTGCCCTGAGACTGCAATTCTCACGTCTTTCTAGTCATGGACAGTGTTGGCGTCTTTGATGTTTTCCTTATATAAAAACATCTTATAAGGTCTGGGTTCTGCAGTCTAGCATCCATCCAGCCGTGCATCTTGCTGCTAGGAGATGCTAAGGGAAAATACATTGAGCTCTTTTCCCTAGAATGTCCTCCCAGCCAACTTGTGGCATAGTTATTTCAGGATGCAGAACTTGGACCTTTGTAGATAACATGTAAATTTCTTCTTGAATTTCTGATTTCTTTTTTCATCCCAGTAGTCCTGATGTATTTACAGAGCTCTTGCACAGAAGGCTGAGAGTTTACTTGCCATTGCTTGAAACAAACCCCTTTGGTCTCTCTTGAACATGATTCCTAATGGCTTCACACTATGTTCCCCCATGTCAGTATTAGAAGCAGCAAGCTGAAGTCATCTTTTCATCCTCAGCAAGCCCATCATGAGTTAAAGTAGCTCTGCCATGTTCTTGCCTATTATTTTTCTCTTCTGGGGTGAAAATTCCTAATGTATGCAGTGGTTTGGATATTCATTAAGTCATTTATCCTGCATGGCAGATCAGGAGCCACCCCTTGCAGTCAGTGTGAAGCTAACCAGGGAAAAGTTGGCTGACAAGGCATAGGAGGACACTGAAGAGTAAAACCTGGAGATGACAACTCCAGCAACAGAACACTTTTCTTGGCATGGCTGCAGCCTCAACATACTGTGAAAACCCACTTCAGCCAGGATAACAAAATATGCCAAGGAAGCCTTAAGTATGTCATGTTTTGGGGTAAAATCTGTTGAAATTGTTCCAAAAGTAAGCAGTTCTCATGTTGGTGTGCACTAAAAGGCTTTTGGAGATTGCTCATGCAGCAAGAAGAGCCCTGACTCTTTACATGTGAGATTTGTGCTGTTGAACTTCCTGATTTTCAGAATCTCAGTGAATATTAAGTCTTCTGAAATTAAGAGCAGCAATGTTTTGGTATTTCTAAAATGAATGTTGGGCTGACCAAAAAATACTACAATACAAAGTGTTCCAAATTTGGGTGAAACACTTAAAAACACCTTCCATTGTTTTCACACACCTGAAAACCCATTTTTCAACCAATTTGGCTGGAATCTTTGGAGTACTAAGATGGAAATCAATGTCTGCAGCCAGTCTCCTTCACTCTATGCTCTGCCACTTACTAAGTTCTGCTCATGTGGAGAGTGGAGGTTGCTATGGCTCAGCTTACATGGCAGAAACAGTTTGGCTGTTGGCAGGTGTACCTGGTGCCTCAGAGGTGGATTGAGCTCCAGGTGCAAAGAGCCTGCACTGAGTTAACAAGGAATTCCATATGAGCAGCAGAGTTTCACTTTCCAGAGTGCCAGCACATTTTTTCCTGTGCAGAAAAGGCTGTTTGATCCATAGGACTTTACCCTGAGATGATAAGTCAGCTCATAAATAGCACCTCAGGCAAGTCAGTACTCCCAATCCTGAGCCAAAATCAACAAAGCCTGTGCTCAGGTCTGGCTGCTGAAAAATGATAATTGCTTTTTGAGATGTAGACATGTCCCATACTGAGTCATTTAGCTGAGATCTTTTATTACCCCGAAATCCCTGAAATGAGTAGAGAGGATGTAATGGTCAGGGAGGTCTATGACAAGTCAAAGGAGATTGGAAAGTCCAGGACTTCCTAGTCAACAGGATCACAGATTTGCACCAGTGGGTATCCAGTTCCAATTGACACTCTCAGCAGAGACTGGTTAACTAGCTGTGGGCAGCACACATGATGCAGAGTGGGGCCAGAGAATGCAGCAGCTGCTGAGCCACTGGCTGTAGCTACTGTGCTTTTGGGAAAGACCAACTCTCACAGCTCACAGTGAGAGTCCCATGAAAGTCAATCAGAGAATGTATTTAATTTTGGTGTATCTATATTTGACCTTACTGCAGGAAGGACAAGGTTCTAAGGCATCAGTTTTTCACTTTTACCCATTTAAAGTGAGGCATCTGAATGCCTAGTCTGGACTTTTTGTTTGCAAAGCAGCCACAGCTCACACTGAGCACAGGGATAATTGTAAGTTCTCATCACTTCTGGAAAATGGGCCATTAAATAGGTCATTAAGTATAGCATTAGCTGCCTCATTTCAGCTACCCAGGCTGAAGAAATCTGGCTGTTGCAAGGCAAACAGAGGCTCAGATTAGCACTGGGTGCAGGCTGGCTGGCCATGCTGTTGTCTCCTGCTGCACACAACCTGGGAGCCTTCAAACACATGCCATGAAGTCCACACTGGCATTTAATAACCCAGAGATTTCCTGATGCCATGTTTCCAGAACACAGTGGAGATCCACAGCCTCACAAGATCTCTGAAAGTGGCAATCAGAGCTTTGCATTTTTAGACCATTGACTCATGACTAGTTCAGGTTGGAAGGTCATTCAAACAGTGGCTCTTGGCATCCTACTGCAGAATGAGCTGACTTCTGTCCCTATAAGAACCTGCTTGTCCCCAGGAGAAGGACTCTGGTACCTATGTAAGCAGAATTCTGTCAACACAGGAACATTTGTACCACCTCAGCCCAAAGCTATCCCAATGTGCTGTATCCAGCAGTGACAAAAGCAACCCATGGGAAAATATGTAAGAACCTGGCAAGGATGTATGACTCTCCTAAATGCTGTTTAGGAAAGTTCAGAGCCAGAAGGAGTCTCTCTGTCTTAAGTAACTCTATACATTTTTATTTCAAGAAGTTTCTCTGTCCTCCTCGTTCTCACATAGACTTGTTGCATACACAGCATCCTTAGACAGGAACAAATGAATCCAAGAAGTGAATTACAGAGAATGGATATGAGGAATGGTTGGAAGCAGCATGAGAGAGCAAGCCAGTTCTCTTCTGGCTCAATGCCTCCTTGTTGCAGCTGTAAGGAGGCCTTTTCCCAACAAGCTGAGTCTTTGCCACAGCTTTGAATTTGCTGAACCAGTTTGTGAAGATTCAGGAACATACAGAAAAAAAATATTAGTGAGGTATTTTACTATGAATGTGAGCAAATTAAACCAACGTGGGACTGTGGGATGACCCAACCCAAACCTGAGTGTGTTCTATAGGTCCCGGAAACAAAACTGAAGGCTCAAATAGCATCATTGTGCTACAATGAATTCTCTTTTTTGAAACATTTAATGATAAATGTTTAAACAGCTGCCTTCGTAGGATTCAGGGAAGGAGAGCAGTAAGGCATTGTCTTCTATTAAAGCCACAACTGGACTTTGGCCAGAGCTGAGGAATTTGTAGGTGACATGAGTACATTTTTCATTCATTTTGCTGAATCCCCTGCATGGCGTAACCTTCTCTGTGGGAGATTTAGCCAAACAGTATGAAGAAAAGAAAGAAATGTGGACAAACCAGCTGCTGTGATTTATTGCCTCAAAGCCATTCAGTAGAGATTGTCCCAGCTGGTCATAAACTACTTATTTCCTACTTCAGTGGAGGGGAAGAAGGGTACTGGATGCACATTTTGCCCAGATAGAGATCTCTATTCTTTAATTTATCTCACACGCTTAAGACAAACGAATAGTACTGTTGATTTTATCTCCTGCTTAATTTATTGTTTGGGGTTTTTTTATTTATTTTC
>NW_008691821.1:34306-38202 GCF_000695815.1 Acanthisitta chloris | reverse complement strand
AAATAAAATCTCCATGAAGATTTCTTCATTTGAAAGCCAAGGTGAGACTGAGCCTGTGGAGCTGAGGGTGTGTGAAGGACATGTGTGTGCCCATGGGCTGTAATGATGCCATGGGGAGCTGCTGGGGGTGGCACTGCCTGTGTGATTTGTTGTGGAGCCAGAACTCCAGCACTTCCAGTGACTTTTGCTCCAGGACAGTCCTTCAGGCAGGACTTGAAGCTCATAGAGGCACTGACAGCACTTCAGAAAGGCTTAGCTGATGTTGCAAAGGGTCTGAAATGTACTCTGACAGAGGAAATTTAATAGATGCAACACAAAAAATGCATGAGAGAATAGAAAACTAAGAAGGGTACCAAAAAATAGCAAACCACATGTTTAAACCAGAGAAAGAGTTATTCTTAGAAGAAACTGCAGGTAGTTTTGGTAACAGTTTTCAGCCTGTTTCAGTTTGTGAGTTCTTAAACATTTCTAAGACTCACCTCAAAAATGTTGTGTCATATGATTGCATCTAGGTTTGTTTCAAACAGCTCTTCCTAATGAAATGACAAGACTTTCAGGCTTTGAAGGGGAAAGCATAACACAACAGCAACCTCTTCACATTATTTTAAATGTCAGGCAAACGTTTGCTCCCATTCATGGAATACTTTGCCTGTTGGATGCAGTTCAGCTGTTTATTTGCTGTGTGATTACCCATTGATAAGTAAGTAACAAGGGTAAGTACCAAGAGCAATTAACATGGGCACAATGCTTAATGGGGACCAGAGGCTGCTCTAGAAATGCTCTGAAAATGCTTGTAAAATGCCTTTCATGTTGCAGGTTTGTAGCAAATATGAGATGATCTGTCCTAGTTGAGAGACTCCATCAGGTCTGGAGTAGCATTCGGTAGCTACAATAGGCTACAGTCACTCTGATGGGGTTTTAGATGTTTGGGCTTTTTTTTTCCTGACACCAGAACTTCCTCATTCAGGGTTATTCCTGCCCCATTTTATTCCTCTAGCCATGATATGGTTAGAGGATAACCCTATCTAACCATGATGTGGTTAGAGGAACAATGGTTTGGCTAATGGTTGGACTTGATGATCTTAGAGGTCTCGTCCAATCTTGATGATTCTATGATAATTCATTGCATGTTCTTCACATTGTGCTTTGGCCAAATTTCCCATGAGCTTGTCAGGACTTTTATTTACAGCATGTGAACTTGCTTTTTCAATTAACTTCAGTGTAAGTTGTATTAGAGAGTGGCCATTCCTCAAAACACTGCAGCATCCCCTGAGTTGTGTTTTTCCACAGGGACAGTGTCAGGGCTACCCACAGACCTAACTGCAACTTTTGCCCCAGGAGCTGATGCAAAGAGGTGCAGGATTTGTTTTTGCCTTGTGTCAGGTTAGTGTGACTCAGCTCCAGGTGTTTGAACCTCTGCACCTGAGAACACTTGTCTTAGGGTGCTTTGCAGAGCACAGGGAAATGAGAACTATCAGATGTTACAGAGGTGAAAAGGAAAACATGTCAGAGGAGGATGGAAGATTTTGCCTTCTTCCTCATGAGCCAAAAAGAAAAATGAGCAAGGTCTCTGTTTTTTGCCTTCTTCCTCATGAGCCAAAAAAAAAAAAATATGGGCAAGGTGTCTGTTTACTACATGTATCTAGACTAGTCCTGTGTGATAACGTGGGCTGACTCAGTACACAAAACCCACACTCCATCCTTGGCTGTGTGGTTGGATCTGCAGTGAGTTACACACCACAGGCTCTGCCTCCACTGCTGCCACCAGCAAAGCTGCAAGAGACACTTCATCTGCACAGGACATTTGCCACTCACAGCTTGTAGATGTCTTTGCTGCCTGATGTGGTGTTGAGCTTCCTGAGGATTTCTGTACTAGGAATTGCTAATGAGAAGGTTTATCATTGAGATCATCTCAGCCTGGACTTCCTTCTCTCACCCCAGTGCTGGGAGGGGAGACACAGCTTTGCAGCTCTGGCCTTGCAGGCACAGACCCTTCCCCACCTGCAGTGCTCACACCCAGCTGAGCAGCAGCTCCTGGACAAGGTCCTGGTGAGCTGCTCCCTCTGCTCCCTGAGCCTCTGCAGCCCTGAGGGATCCACCAGCTTCGTGCACAGTTCTCTCCTCCTGAGCTTTGTTGTAGCTTCACTGTGTGACCTCTTGCACAGGATGCTGGAAACTGAGCTCTTCTTCTTCTGCCCTTTGCTTCTCTCCCTTTCCCTCCATCATCCTTGGAAAACAACTCTGTAAAGCACCAGATGGTTTATTTAGCTCATGAGTTATCATCAAGCATGGCCCTTTCCAGTAAGGCAGTGAAGTGCTGCTGGTTCAGCCTGTGGGAAGTCAGTAAGTATTTTGCAGAGTGGAGAGATGGGAAAGTGACTTTTCACCTTGCCAGGAGGAACTAATTGTCATTAAGGTGCCCTGGGGCATTCCCAGGTGAAAACTGTTTCTTGGAGTGAATTTAACCTGGGCTAGCTGCCTGTTTGTCACAGTCTGAGCTGAAGGCAAGGAGCAGCCTCTGGTTTGTAAGTCCATGGCCCAGATGTTCCCTCCATGTCCAGGTATGGACATGAAGTCCAGTCCCAGATGTTCCCTCCATGTCCAGGTATGTCACAGCTGGACTTCATTTCATGGGCAGTGCTGTTCTGCTGGGGTTTGTGCTGGGAATGCTCATACTGGGGAGGCTTCCCAGGGGCCAGAGAAACTCTCGTTTTCTGGGTCTTGCCTGGGCTTGGGCAGGCACAGAAGTAGTTTTAGGTGTCTTGATTCAGGAAGGTAGTGAATGCCCCAACCCTGGCAGTGTTCACAGCCAGGTTGGATGAGCCTTGAGCAACCTGCTCTGCTGGGAGGTGTCCCTGCCCAGGGCAGGGGTTGGGGCTGGGTGATCTCTAGGGTCCATTCCAGCCTATAAAATTCTATGATTCTATGACTTGCCAACAAAAATTAGAAACCTCAAAACAAAGATAAGAAGAAAAACCAACCTGTCCTCATGTCCTGTCTTTGACAGCTGTTGATTCTATGACTCTGTGATATCTGTGGAAGGACAGAGTGAACATTGCATGGCATTTCCATGTGTATTTGCACAATTTGTTTTATGATTTGGATTGTTGGAAGTGTCTTTGTTAGAAGTGTTAGCTCTGAGTCGATTTATATAGTACCATTAAGGTGCTTTCCATGGTGTCAGGTGGTCTCTACTTCCCTTTCTCTGGGTATTCATTAATTTATTTCTTTTTGGTCTTTCATTGTTTGAGTCCTTAGAGAATGAGGGTTATGATATTTATGAGGTTTGTTCATGGAATACCTGAATTAACCAATAATATTAGTTTGTCTCTATGGTGGAAGTAGTTAATCAGAAAGTTGATGGCTGGCAATAAACTGTAGCAGTTTTGTTTGGTTGTTTATTTATTTAATTATGCATTTTATTTTATTGCTACATTTCTGTCTACTGACTATGGATCTAGAGAGTCATATGATTGTTATTCTTGTCTTCATATTATAAATCAAGATTGATAGTTATTTATATAATTAAGTCAGGGCTGAAATCTGGTAGAAAATTGGTACTTAGAAAGGTACTTAGCTTTGAAGGCACTAAAACCTAGGGTGGGTTTTGCTTTAAAATATTTTCTCTTTTCCTTAATCAATATTGATTCATGAATCTTGGTATGTGAGTGTAGCATATGGTGACCTGAGTCACCGTGGAGCTCTTTTAGGTCTCAGTAAAGAAGACACAGCAGCACATGGTGTCATAGCACTGCCATGTTAATAAGGTAGAATAAAAAGAAGAATATAAATAGTGAGTAAATCTTAGGCCCTGTCAGGTGCTGGGAGGGAGTCCTGGGTCTGTGCTGCCTGGAAGGATTCTCACAGCAGATCCCATTCCTGGGGAGCTCCAGGCT
>NW_008691821.1:32456-34292 GCF_000695815.1 Acanthisitta chloris | reverse complement strand
GGGAACAAACCCAGTGAGCTCCTCCTGACAGGTAGAGTGTCCTGTCCCCTCTCTCCTGGGGATCACCAGAGCACAGCTCTGGCAGCTTTGGGCCATTCCAGCACATCCCTCCCAGTGCTGAGTGAGTGGGACAGCACAAACAGCAAGAACTGAAAAACTCTCAGGGGAGAGGATATGGAACCTGAGAAAAAAAAGCTCAGCAAAGACCATTCACAAGGACAAAGTGCACAGAAAGATAGCAGGGGAGAGCAGAAGCCAATGTGTGTTAAGGGATTGGAACAAAAATACAAAATAGATGCACAAAATTCCTCAAGTAGGAGTGTAGAAATGAGTTGTGAAAATGTTCTGTGTGACTTGGAGGAGATGAGTGCCTTGAACCTGAGCAGAATATCACAGGTTAAAAAAGATTCTTGATAGGGGAATTAATTTTATTCTGTGAGTAGATACAAAAAAAAAAAAAAGATGCTGAAAGCATGTAGAAGGGGAAAGAAATAAAAGTGGTTCATGTTAGACAGTTTGATGAAAGAAATATAAAAGTAAATGCATGAAATGATTTGTGTTAGATTTGTCTGGCATGTTGGGACACTGTGCCTGAAGAGAAGTAAAAGCCTGGCATGACTAACTGCCCTAATTTCTGGAGTTAAACCAGTGAACTGCAAGAAATTCCCAGTTCTTCTTGGTTTAGGACTTTGGGCACATCACTTTTGGGGAATGATATCTGTGCAGCCTGGCACTGGGGGAAGGAGTGTGAATGTTCCCAGTGCACAACTCCTCAGACAAAATGCTGCTGCTGTAGCTGATTTATTTTTTTTTCCAGGGGTCAGACAACCCTTAGAGGAAGCCTCAGGGCTCTGGTGCCTGAGTGCTGCCTGCAGCCACAGAGAGGTGCTGTTCATCCAAGGAATAGGACTCTGGTTCTCCACTGCCAGAAGGAAATGGCATTACTCAAATTTACTGAGTTCAGGGAAGTGTTTTCCAGTTTGCTGATTTAATCAGACTTCCTGATAACCTCCTGGGATCTTTTTTTTCCCCATGAGTTAATATTGCTGTATAGAGCAAATGGGTGACTTTGCACAAGGAGGTACCAATAAATTACAAACCAGGACATGCTGTTCATTTTCTGGAGTTCTCTGGTGCTGAACCTGCTGACTGCAGCAATATTCAGTTTTGATTGTTCTGATAGCTGCATCCTATGGATTTTTGCATGCAGTTGGTCGGTGCAAGAGTGTCCAGTCAGCACACAGTGCACCTCCTTCTCATCCCATGTACCTGGAGCCTTGGGTTCAGCCCACACTGGTGCCCAACTCCTTCCCTGCACAGCTGAAGTTAAGCTCTGCATAACCAGGAGTTGCTGTACCATGGTTGTTTGCTTTCTGTTTCTTGTGATGAGTTACCCTTTCAGAGCATTTCTTTCAACTGGTGAGTTCAACTGCTTCAAAGAAAGGAACCATCTTTTCCAGAGACACAATCCTAGAACCATTTAGGTTGAAAAAACCTCTGAAGTCATCAAGTCCAACCATAGACCTAACCAAGTGCAGCACTAAACCATGTCCCTAAGTGCCACATCCACAGGGCTAGAATTGTCCTTCCTAAATATAAGTGAACTGGTGTAACCGAAGCATTAAGATATTATTAGTGTATTCTTAAGCTCTGTTGATTTTTACACCTCCCTTGAACTGGAGATTGAGCCTTCAGCCACAGAAAAGAGAATTTATTAGGCAGCAAATGTGGGCAAGGTTTGGCAGAGTTGCATTGGAAGTTGGTAGGAAACAACTTCTGTGTTTCTGGTTTGGGATGAGGCATAAGTGAAGATTCTGTTAAATTATTGTTGTCTGA
>NW_008691821.1:20395-32431 GCF_000695815.1 Acanthisitta chloris | reverse complement strand
ATTTTCCCTGTGAGCTCTAAGCTGACTCATTCCTGGTTAATGAAGAATGTTGTGCAGTTTTTAGGGACCTACTTCATTCTTTGTTGCCAGACTCTTCAATGCTGGCAGGACTTTGTTGGGAATGAACTTGGCTGATAAGGACATGCTATAGCAAGAGGATGGGTAAGGTGATTTCATCCTGCCATGGACCCATACTAAAAATGCTCTGGAAAATTTCCAGAATAGCTACTTGGTTTTGGGGTTGGTTGTTTTTGGGTTTTTTTTTAATTTTTTTTTTTTTTGTTTGTTTATGGGATTTTGGTTGGTTGGGTTTTTTGTGTTTGTTTTCTTGGGAGTACTTATAAGCCCCAAAATGATAAAATGGGCAGCCTGAGCCTGTTTTCTAGGATTCTCTCTCCTCCCACCTCCTCACTCTCTCCCCAGCCAGGATGTCTCTTGTAGGATTCCTGACCCCAGAGCCACTGTCATGTTTAGGGAGAGTAATTGAACTGTGATTTTTCACAGCTTGTAGGAGAGTCCCATGTGAATCCCATTACCACAGTGCTAGCACATCCCACTCACTTCCTGCTGCCACTCAGGACTCCTTGAGTGTTATCTTGGAAAACTTCAGGACAGAGTGAATGTATCCCCTGCAGATCCCACATTATCCAGCCTCAAACATTCACTTCCCAACAGGCAAATGGAGAGTGAAGTCAGGTCTCAGATCCAGGGTCCTTTCTGCAGATCTGTTTGGAGATCCTAGCTTGACAAATAACAATCTCAAGAGGATTTCCTTACCAAGTGGCCATAAAATCTTTATTGACACTTCCCTTTGCTTTCTGCATTTGTCTTGGCACAATGTAATCTGCTGTTTAGGATCAACAGATCTGACAGATGTTCTTGGGTCTGAGCAGCTACTTTTACACACTTCTGCTCAATAAAAAAGGCATTTTGTTCAGGGCAGTCCTTATTTTCCAGCAAGTACAGTGATATTAGGGTTTCCATTGCTTTTTAAGACACCTAATTTTTATCAGCTCCCCAGAGTTTAGGATTGCTTTTTAAGACACCTAATTTTTATTAGTTCCCCAGAGTAGTTGTCCATTCTATTTTCTCTGGCTCCCATAGGTGCTTGGGGCTTTGCTTTCTGGATGTTTGCTTCTCTTTTGATATATACAGGAAAAAAGTAATGCTCTGCTTGCTGCTGCTAACACAGCAAGGTTAGCAGTGATGTTCCCAGGGCTGCTGTGCAGTGTGCTGAGCCAGTCATGGTGATGGCTGGGAGTGTTTCTGTGACCAAAGCACTGGTTGAACACGAAGTCCACCTGTGAGTGGCATTAAATGAAAACAGGCACTGGGTAAGAGACTCAGCTTTGAAGCAGAACCTGTTTAGCACGAGGTGACTGAATGCCCTCCCAGTTGGGTTAGCTCCAGCCCCAGCACGTGGCTCTCCTAACAAACTGACTCACAGGACCTGAAGTTGTCATTGCTTCATGAGGCCAAAACACCAGAGCTCAGAAAACTTGCTCTTAATTACAGGTTAGGAGAAAAGACAAGACTCTATTTGTGTGAAAACAACACTCTTGGGTGAGAGATTTCCAGCCAAAATAATTTCTGACTTCATTTTACCTCTCATGGAGTCAGGCACAGTTCATTGTCAGCATGATGTGACTGTGATGCTCCAGTGCTGAGACTCTGCTGTTCATCACATTCTGCACCCTAGAGCTCTGCCCAGTTGGGTGTTTCTCTCCCAGGGCAGTGCCCAAGCTACATCATGTCCTGCTGTGGCCAGGGCTGAGCCCAGACCTTGTGTTGCTTCATTCCAAGCATCTGTGTCTGTGAGTAGCTGTCCCTGATTGGAATTTTATATCCTGTTTTGATAAGGTCTTATGCTTTAACAAAGTCTCTAATGCCTTTCAAGAGCTTTTTGAAACAGAGCTCATGATAATTAAACCCATTTCACATGTTAGGGCCACACTTACCTACCTCAGGCTTCCTGATTTTAATAACAGGCTTGGAAAGTCTATTTCTTAGTGTTGGCAGAATAGAACTGCCCTTTAGGAGCACTGAAATAATTACCAAAATTAACAGTAATTGTTTCTCTTCCTTGCTGGGAACTTTGTACTCCCAGTAGCTTCCAGGTCTGGAAGAGTGGAGCTGACTCATGGTAGTTTGGCCCTGATTCTGCTCTGAAGAAATGTTTTGACTTACCCGATGGGCTGTGAGCTCTCTGCTTTCCAGGACAGCCTGGCTGTCTTCTGAGCACTTCAAGCTGTTTTTTTCCTTTGTTCTTTTTACTCCAGATGGAACTTCCCTCATGTCTGAGCTTCAGTCTTGCCTTTGAAAACCATCACCTTGCTCCCAAGCTCTTGACCTTACCTCTCCCTGTGTTGGTTGCCCTCCCAGCAGGTTGTAATGTTTTTAATCCCATCTAGATTTTTAGATAACACTTTGCATGTGCTTTTTCAGAATCTCTTTTATTTTTACCTCATCATAAGAGCTCTGTCCTCTCTATTATTCTGTGATGTTTTTGGATGCTTCTGTCTCCTTATCCTCTGCTTGAAGGAGTTTTCAGTGCCTGTAAAGAGTGACTAGGCTGGAGCAGCTGGTAAAGACACCTCAGGAGGCAGAAAAGGTGTCCTGTACATGTACTTACCATACACAGAGGTTTCTTTGGTCCATTCCAAACTGTGGCCTAGATTTTGTTTCACCTGAATTTTGTCACATACAGTTATGATATTTTTTTTACTGTGGCCTAGATTTTGTTTCACCTGAATTTTGTCACTTACAGTTATGTTTTTTTTTCAGGCAGCTCCTTTCTGTCTTTAACTAGGCATAACAGAGTGAAGGTGCTCTCCAAAATAACCCTTGAGTAGGGGGAAGGAAGACAGGACACTCAGAAATAGAAGTGCTTAGGCCTAGGATATTTTCCTTAGAAATTCTGGGAGAAGGACATGCGATTTTGTTTCACCTGAATTTTGTCACTTACAGTTATGTTTTTTTTTCAGGCAGCTCCTTTCTGTCTTTAACTAGGCATAACAGAGTGAAGGTGCTCTCCAAAATAACCCTTGAGTAGGGGGAAGGAAGACAGGACACTCAGAAATAGAAGTGCTTAGGCCTAGGATATTTTCCTTAGAAATTCTGGGAGAAGGACATGCTTTTTTCCCCCCTCTTAGGAAACTAAAACCTGTGTGTCAAAGATCTTGATAGTTCAGGTGATTTCACCCCTGGAACTTCATATTTAACTGGTGTTCAAGGGGAAGCTCTTCCAAAAGAAGAACTGAGAATAATCTAACAGTGGCCAAGGTTGTGTGTTAATGTAAGGGAATGGCTAAGTCTAAATCACTTATTTTGCCTTGTCTTGTTCAAAAGGCAATGTTTTTAAACCAGAATTTTTTTTTCTAGTCCTCACTGATTAAACCACTTAAGACTATTAGTTTCTCAGAACTCATTTCTGTTTCTGTCTTCCATGGAAAGAGTCACAATGTAAAGTCCTGCTGGGAAAATGAGGAAAATGACCCTAAGCAGTTCCTTTCACCCTGAAGTTACTGCTGGTTATCTTCCCAGGTTCCACAGAGGGAAGCAGGCCCTGGCATGTCAGCAGCTTAACTACTTACTCTTTATTTTGCATGCAACAGGAGACGTGTTTGCTCAGTTCCTCAGAAGGAAATTGCATACAAATCCAAGTTGAACATTTCATGACCTTGCACGGCTCTAGAAATATCCAAATTTCAAGAACAAAGGAGTTGCAGCAGGTTCCTGTTTGAGAGATCTGTATCTTCAGCCTTCTGCCTGGTGGCAGCATGAATCAGCAATCTGAGTTGTAGACACTGTTTACATAATGCAAGTGGCAAAGGGCTCCCTTGGTTAAATAAATCAGACTCTCATATCTTGTAGCATACAAAACCTTTGTGCTACAAGGAATATTAACTAAAATACACAGTTCTTACTCTTTTAAAGGATGGATTCTGATTAAAACCTGCTGCTGTAGATTTTGAGCAGTGCCCCTGAGTCAGAAGTGAACTGATGTCACTAGTGTCTGTTAATGTGCTCTGGCAAGGGAAGGTTCATTCTCACTTGGCTTTAGCTCAGAGGAATTGATGTAGTCACTGGGGCTTGGCCTTGCTGTTAATGAAGATAAACAGGCACCTTAGAGGGGCAGATAAATCACATCTAAAAATAGTAAGGTTCATGTTCAGACCTAGGCAGAACAGTGTTCCAAAGGTATGGGCGTAGCAACAACAGCTGAGACTTGGAAACTCAGTGTGGAGTTTTTTCCAGCGTTTTGCTATCCAGCAAATTTTCAAGTGGGTGGCACTGTGGAAGCCTGGAACAGTTTCTGTTCTCCCTGCACCACAAACCCACGCTGTTGAAGGCAGGTTTCAGCTGCACTGAAGTTTCTGGCAACACAGGCTCTGTGTGCAGGAGATTTTGGCCCAAAGGCAGTGCCAAGTAGAGTCCTGCACACACAAGCTCAAAAAAACCCCATGGGGAACAGAACTCCAGCAGACCAATCTTGAAAAAAGCAGTATTTATTTTAAAGTACAACCCAAAGTTGTATCTGTAAGAAATGCACAAGGTATCTTGTCTCATCCACAAGTCTTGGCTGTGTGCATTTCAACTTAAAAACGCATTCAGGTTTACAAATGTACAAACAGCACAAAGTGTGTTACAGTCTCAACAGAATGCTCTTACATTCAGCCACTTTGCTCGTAAGGTTTTTGTGTTGGTCTTGTTGGTATTCTCAGATGTTATTTTCCTTTTTTATTTTTTATTTTTTACATTCTTACAACCTGCGTTAACAAAGACAGCCTTATTTTAAAAAAATACTTTGCATTTTAGCACAAAGTGCCTGTTGGTTTTAAATTAGAACTTGGAGGGTAAGACTGGAAAAAAATTTAAAAACCCAAACCAGTACTTTTCATAAAAGTATTGCATGCCAGGGCCATTTTAGAGTTCAAATTGGTTCCTAAATAAAGATGGCAGATGGTAAAATATGAAACCAGTGGAATTGTTTGTATTTACAGGCTTCAGCTGCAGTTGGGATTTGTGACCACACCCAGACTTTTTCAAGCTTATCTGCAATCTCACACTACCATATTGCAGGACAGACTTTAAAAAGGAGCAAGTGATGAAAGCATGACTGACAAGGGGGAGTGGGATGGGGGAGCAATGACCAGCAATGGCCTGAAAATGATGCTTCAAAAATTTGTATTCAGAATTGTATCATCATGACCTGGATAACAGTTCTTAACTTTAATTTTCATGAGGATAGTGTGAATTAGACCAAGGATCTGAACTTCTTCTTCCAATTGTCGGGCTCCAAATTCTCCAAGGGTTGTAGGTCTGTGCCATGTCTTCAGCAGGGTTGGCAGCGGTGGCAGCGGCAGGAGGAGGAGCAGCAGAGGAGTTTTCACTACCCATGAGATCAATGCCTGGCAAGGTGTTTGTTGGAGTGGTGAAGGGAAGGCCACTGTTGAGATTACTTGACCAAATGGAACTGCTGAATGGAGTGGTGGACCACAGGCCACTGGGGCTGCCAAGGATTGACTGCAGTAAAGGCACAGACAGGTAAGTTAGCAGTTCAGTAACCTTTGTTTTCACCTTGTTTACAGCCCCCCTGAAAGAAAAGTATCTGAGCAACAGCAGCAGCAGCAAACCTGCTGTGGAACCTTCTGTCTTCATGGCAACATGGAGCTCTGAGCTCCCTGTGCCAGAGCTTGCCCAGGACCCACACTGCTCACCTAACCATGTCTGCAGAGTGCAGACACATCACAGGCTCTTCAGCTGCTTTCAGCTGAGCTTATCCATCCCCAGAGCACTGCTCATTTAAGCACTCCCAGTAGTCAGACTTTAAGGGCCAAAATCCTCAAGCTTAAACAAACTAGTTTGAATGAGGTAGATAAACTTGGCTCAACTTTTAAAAACCCAACAAAATTCAAGTTGCAACAGAAGTTAACAGCAAAGTCCTTTTGTGATTTTTTTTTTTTTTCTTGACTGTTTGCAAACTTATCTCCCTGTACTCACACATGTCTGTTTTGGATGAACCCACCTGCATTCAGCCCTATTGTACCTTCCCAGGATCTACCTTTCCCTCATCCAAAACTTCTCCAGATGAAGGGAAATGGGATTGAGAACTGGCCATTTGTCACTGAGTTCCAGTAAGTCTGTCCTGGGCTCAAGACAAATGGTCATAGTGCAGATGCAGTTGAGCTGCAACATGTCACCAATGCATTTGGGATACACAGGACAGGCACAGCAAGCCTAGAGAGCACCTGCAGGACTGAACAAGGCCCAGGTTTTGTCCACTGTTTATTAAAGCTCAAACAGTAGCAAACAACCAGCAGAGGAATCTAACCCGTGGTGTGGTGGAAAGTGATACCAGGAAGCAGCCAAAGATGGAGATGAGAAAGGTTAGCACAACTTTCATGCTAATATTAGCACAGAAGCTGCTCCGTGTAGGCTTAACACACTGCATACCTCAGTGTCAACAGATCTCATCTACATGTGCTGCAAATTCAATTTGCAAATATACAGTAAACTTGATCCATCCAAAAGGCACTGGGCCTGTTGAGTAAGTGCTGTGAGGTACAAGCATCCTTATGTTTGGATTTACTGTGTGGAGTTAGGGCATCCCTGCCAAGATCTCTGCCCCTGGATAACACACTAAAGGTTAACCTCTATCTGGGTACTCTGAATCTTAGATTTAAACAATCCCTTCAGGATTTTTCCCTTTAGGAAAGTAAACAAGGTATAGACTCTGAAATTGTCTTCATTTCAGGCTATTATTCTCTCCCCTGGAATGACGAAATGGGTTCAAGTCTAATCATATCTGAATTTGGTTGGACACTATCACATCACCAAAGGGTCCTCACAATTTGCTAGCAAGGGTTGGACAGGAGTTTTGAGCATTATTTGGTGGTTAACCAGGCCAACATTATTAACCTCTCCAATGCCACCGAGAAGCTGAGCCAAACCAGGGTCACAGTGTGTTACTGTCACATAAATAAAGGGTTATATTTAAGCTATTCAGGCATTAGACTACTAAGCCTACAGCAGGAAACATTGCTGCTCAGGCACCAACACTAACACACAGTCCACCCTATCTCCTGCTGTGGGCAAGAATCAGGAACTATTCCTACATGTCCCAAAAGTGTTTGGGAGAGCCTGATAAAAAAGCAGTTGCTCATAAATTGGAGCAACCAGGAAAGGAGCAGCAGAGAGGAACAGCTTAGACTAGACTGCTACACCCCTTCAAGGCTGCTGGAGGAAGGCACAAAGTGGCTGCCAGGTGGATGCACAGGGAAACAGGAAAGGGGAGGAGGAGCCTGTGGTTAGAAGAAACCTGGGCAGAAGTACCAGCAATGCAGCAACATGAGGAGAGACAGGACCAAGAGTCAAATGTTATTTAGAACTGAAGCAGAGTTGTGCATAAAAGAGGAAAGCAAGAGGACCAAGGAAGGAGAATGATCAAAATCAACTCCCCAGAAACCTTCCTGGAAAAGAGGGTAACACAAGCCACTAAGTGCTGTTTGCAAGAATGGCTTTGGCTCCTGTGCAGAACAGAGAACAGGGCAGGGCCTGGGACCTGCTCTCTTACCCAGCTCTTAGAGCAAGGAGGCTCAGGAACAGGAAAAGCCAAGCTTTCCTGTTCTGGCAAGCTCTATGCACTTTTTTTTTAGAAAAAAAATCACTGTCATTAGAAAGGCCTTGAATATTTTAGTCAGTTTGCTGCTGCTTGTTTATTAAGTCATCTTCTCCTTGAATAAGCTCCTCAGATGTGTCCCCTCCAAATCACAGTATTTGAAGGGAGTGACAGTTCTTCCATAGCCTTTGTCTGGTTCTGTCTCCATGCCTCCTGAAGCACACTTCCAAACAGTTTTCAGAAGCAGCCAGGAAATAGGAGCTACAGAGCTTGCTCTGCTTGTCCTTCTATCAAATGCTGAGCTATCTGCCCTCTGTGTGACCAAAAAGCAAAAATCTCTCCTTACACAGTTTCAGTGAGGCTACAGCTGCATTTGGGAGCACATGACAAGGGCAGGACCAGTGTGTGTGTGTCTATAAGAAGCTGTTTGACCTTCCTCAGCTTCCCCTGCCTTCCCCCACTCTGAGCTGCTCCCAGGTGAAGTAAACACTGCCTCTTACTCACTACAGAAACATTTTCAACATGAAGCCAACATGAAGAATGATTTCAGCTGGCAGTGGAGCAGCTGTTGTGGTGTAAGTTTTAGTCTGACAGAGGCACAAGGATGACAGCACAACCCTGTGATCTGTGAACATTGGGTTAATTTCTTCTTTTGCTATACTCAACATCTCCATCAAAATTATTAGTCAGTTTAAAGGCTTTACCTTATGCTCAGTCCTCTAGTGTTTTTTCTAAACTGACAAGAATCAATTTCATGTCTCTTAGATGGATTTTTTTTGACCTTCTGTTAATGTACAAGCAAGTGCAATGCTGGATTCAGGAAGCAGAATCAAAGTCTGAAAGTTACCATATTGGCCATTTTGCAACTGTCCATCACACTGGAAGTGACAGTGTCCAGCCATGGCCCAGGAGCAGAACAGCTGTTCCTACAACCCTGAAGGATTTGGGAGTGGAACTTCTCTAAGTGCTGCAAGAAACAGCTGTTCCTACAACCCTGAAGGATGTGGGAGTGGAACTTCTCTAAGTGCTTTTGTGAGAAATATTTTTATATGAAGCAATGTAGATGGATTCATCATCTGTGAGTGGATTAGTAACTCTCTGTCCAACAGCCATGTCAGCTTAACTACACAAAGATGAGTACGTGCAACTTCCCTTTTCCTTTATGCTTCAGTTGGTTTTCACCCCAATTTAAAAATCCTCTGAATTAAATTAGATGGCAGATACAGAGCAGGTTGGTAATGGTAATAAAACACTGTATTTGGACTGAATACTTACTGCAGTTGTATGAGTTGGGGAACTTGAGCTTGTTGGCCAGGAGGGTACAGAATCTGTAGCTGAAGGATCCCAGATGGATGATGGAACATTATTGAATTCATTCCAGTTTCTCTGAACATCCTGCCCATAAGCAGATCGAGCTAAACCAAGTTTGCTAAAAACTTCTAAAAATAAAATGAAATAAAATTGAGTATATTACTTTTCCTCTCTTTTTCCAGCATAATACTCTTTGCAGTTATTCCCCATATTTTTTGAGCAGGTCCTGCTGCAGGGAGATTGGAAGAGGTCACACAGTAATACAGATCTCTCACAGTGGCTATGAAATTAGAGTGGGGAAAGAAAGTGAAACCCTTGCTGTGTCTGACTCAGTACCAGCCCCAGGGATTTGTGGAAGCACAGCAACACAGAGTCCTGGCAGCTCCTCACAGCAAGTAACTCCAGGTGGAGCAGATCTGAAGGAGCCTGTGGTAAGCACAGCATCATCTGCCCTGCAGCATTCCCTTCCCAGGGGAGTCCTGGTAGGAAGGAGCTGCTGCTCCACCCTCATCTGTGCTATGAGCAGAGGACAACAGCAGCATTCCCAGCTCCTCTGCTCCCTGCACGTGGAATTGATCCCAGGCATCTCACTGCTGGCCCCCAGAGCTGCTGGTGCCAAGCACTGCTGATGAAGATGCTGCTGTGGTTTAACTTTTTCAATGCACATACAACTTACTCAGTAGATTAGATAACATTTTGGCAGTAGCCATACAATTCATTTGGCAGATGCCACATCCTCTGGTTTGCTTTGCTTAGCCTCTTTTGCAGCCACCTTAAAACATACCAACCACAGGAGGCAAATCTTTCTCAGCACACAGAGCATCCCTGCCCATCTCAGTGTCATTTATGGAAACTTCACCTAAATATTTAACTACAGGAATTAACTGCTGGGTTCAGTATGCAGTGGTTCATTGTGCAGCTACACAAACGCTGGAGGACAGCACAAGAGGAAAGCAACACGAGGGCTGGGCCATTGCCTCACTTACAGAGCAATGGTTTTGGGAAGGAATTGGTGCTCAGGGAATCACAGGCCTAGTGTTACACTCCTGAGAGCTGCACTAAAGCTTCAGGGAAGGGATAAAGGGGAAAAGACTAAGAGAAAAAACAAGTATCAAGAAATCTTACACAAAGAACCTTCACAAACTAGTATTTCCCTAAGAGAAAAAACAAGTATCAAGAAATTTTACTGACACAAAGAAACTTCACAAACTAGTATTTCTAGCTCAACAAATGCCCTAAGAGTTTCCACTACCTTTCCCTGGACTGAAACACAGAATATACCATCAAATTTTTAATATACTTTCCTCTGCAGTCTTCCCTTTTGGGGGTGAGGATAGGAATGCTGTCTGTACTTAGCCCAGTGGAATGGAGAGCCACCATTTCTTTGAATCTGGAAAAACCTTTGAAAACAAAAACTCACCTCCAGTTAAGTTAAAAGAATGTCCAAATGCAGAGAATGAGTTGAGAGGTGTGAAATCAGGACTGCTGGGATTGCTGATAGGACTCCACAAACCCGAACTGCACATTGGGGAGTAACAGGAAAGCAAATACACAGCTTATTAACACAGGACTATCAACAACATTAACTTGTTAACAACATAATAAATAAAAGCTAACAGCACAATAAAATCTATATACAGATGTATATCTACAAATGTGTGTGTTTAACCATATATATAATGGTGACCAAGAGTAAGGAAATCAGCTTATTTTTGTTTTAACAGAAGATTCCAGTGAAATACCATTTTCCTGTGTCTATACCCACCATGGAGCAACACAGTGATCTAGACACAGTGCTCTGTAATCAACACAAACCTCAGAGCAGCTCTTTTGGTCAGTTTTTCAGCAAACTCACAGGCTCTAAGCCACAGCACAGTTTTTTTGACAAGCAGATTCAATTCAGAGCTACTCAGAAGGGATACAAATGCTCACACTTGGGCTTATGGGCAACTTCTTCAAGCACAACCTTCACTCAGGAAAGCAATTCCTTTGCATACTGAAACTTGGCCTCAAGTCTCTACAATATTCCAGAAAGGTTACCAGACACTCACTGCTGGTTACAAGCAAGTCCAGGGGTCACTGCCAAAATATGTCAGCAAAGACATTGTGCCCTGGGGAATGTGAGTGAGTGCAGCTCAATTCTGCTCCTACTCAAAATACAAAGCCCACTGATAGTTCTTGGTGTACAGGCAAGATATTCTGCCTGAGAACTATTTCAAGTGACCTTGGTGGGAGAGAGAGAGAGAGCCAAGCTGATGTCTCATTGCTTGGATACTCAGGGAGCACAAGATTGTTGAGTTACTTGGAACGAGGAGGGGAAAGTCTCCATCACATCCAGAACATCCTTCTCTCTATTTCTGAGTCACTTGTAACTCCTAAACTTTTCTGCAAGGTGAGATGTACTGTACCCAGACTTAAAATAGTTTAAAAAGTAAGAAGAACCAGAATGAATTCTGTCATTCCCTTCAAAATGCCACTACCAGCTCACAATCTCCTTTTCTAGAAGTCTAGGTGTTTGCCTAGGGAATAGAAAAATTACCTGTCAGAGCCATCGCTGTCAACAACTGTGTGGGAAATGCTGATATTGCTGGAAACATCTGTCTTGCTTGGAGAAACCTTTGGTAAACCACTGCCACCTGCAAGAATATGTATGTAAAAATGAGTCAAATAAACCCCAGCAAAATAACAAAAGTATTCAGGAAATATTCAGAAGTATTTAGAACTCCAAACTGCTTCTAGTACCTGGGCTCTTGTCGTAACCTGCAGCCACAGCAGCAAAAGTGGGGTTACCATTCCTGCCTGGAAGAGAAGCTGCCTTTGACAGCTTATGTTTGGTACCATTAGGCTGTTTGCTTTTCGTTTCACTAAAAGAAGGAAAAAAAATGAGAAAAGGACTTGAGTAGTTTGACAAAAAAGCAGTTATTTCAGCTAGCATTCGTGAAAATCTTCCTAACAGCTCCACACTTCATGAAATTTCCCATTTTTCCAATCCACTAAGTTGTAAGAAACCCCAGATAAATCTAACCAGCACGGTAAGATATGCACAGTGGTGTTCTTGCAATAAAGCAGTTTCCATGGGATGAGGAAATGGGTTTGAGGAAAGG
>NW_008691821.1:15071-20368 GCF_000695815.1 Acanthisitta chloris | reverse complement strand
GTTCTGTGCCTGGGAAATCAGGAGGAGGTGCTGTCTGGACTCACCTGGTGCAGGTGCTGTTCACAATGCTGCTGTAAGTGCCTCCTCGTGGCCCAAAGGCAAAGGATGTGGGAGGAGGAGGAGGGGATGGAGAGGCAGGTGTTGGTGAGGGCTGTCGCTGCTTCAGGAAAGCATCTGCGTTCAGGGTTTGCAGAGACAGCTTATAGAGGTTGTCTGTAGCTGTGAAGAGAAGCACAAAACATCTTCCTGTAGTATTAAACGACAACAAGGATTCCCAAACTTCTGCTATCCTTTTCTTCCAAAGGAGGAATTAGGACATAGGCTGTTTGCTGTCACTGATGGACACAGCAGTGACTTCTCTCTGCTCCTCTGTGGTTATTCAGGCTTAGTGTCTGTTTTCAGAGACTGTACTGCCACAGGAGCACCAAGAGAAACCAATTTGTATGGGAGAAGGAACCATTCTAAGTGAGCACTGTGGAGAGGGATGACTGGAGGCCAAGAGGAAGGGGATTCAGTTCCACACAAGGGACTCACAACACTACCAAAAAGCTTCTATCAGAGTCCCACACTCACCACTGCATTAAGGCATTTTCAGGGCTCCCTCTCAAGGATAAATAATCTAATTAGTTTCAGCTTTGGCTGCAGCAGACTTGACCAAGCAAAACACCATCTGCCGTAGAAAATGCCTATTTTTTGAGTAGTAATTCTCATTTTCTCAATTTCTCCAGCAGCTTCTGAATCCTGTTCATGACTGAAGAACTGCAGAGTGACCCACGTTCTGCCCACGCCGTTTTCAACCCTCCCAAATCACACCAGATCTATCAATATGGGGCCTACAGCACAACAGTGGAGCACAGCCATGCAGTGAAGAAGAGAGAGGGTGATCCATAAACTGATCAAACCAACCTACAGATATTAACTGCAAAAGATTCATCCTGCCATCCTCTAGTGGTTACTTACAGCTGCCAGCTTTGTGGAGAGGCACAGAGTCCCACTCTGGTGGTGGAGAATCCTTTTCCCCTTCTGAGCTGCTGGTGTTTCCTAGCTCCTGTCCAGACCCACTGGGGAGAAATTTTGCTAACACTGATGGCCTGCTCTCCATCAACTTACTGCCTGGACCTAGTGAAACAAAGGAAAAGCAAATCTGTAGCTAAGAAACTGAACAGACTTAGAATTAAGCATTTCAAAGGGGTAAAACACACCCAAATAAAACTCTTGAGGTATTTCTAAATAAATACACTACCTCTTGTTTTGGGGAGGTTCCTTGATTTAGACCCACTCGTCAAAAGATGCTGTGTAGAGATCTTGGCTGGAAAAGTTTTGCGCTGCTTGTTTTCCAGTGGGGGAGTATAAGACAATTCCAAGGGACTAAAAGAAAAAAGAAATTAGTTTATTTTTAAGCTCTGACATGCTGACGAGGACTATATATATGTGTGCCATACTGTCCTACAAGATACTGGTCCCTGACATGCTGACGAGGACTATATATATATATATGTGTGTGCCATACTGTCTTACAAGATACTGGTCTCCTGTGGCTTTCTTATTCATAAGCAGCATTTTGTATTTCTCCTCTATGCCACTCCACCCTTTCCAGCCCTGGCTCATTTTCTACCCACACTGCTCTGCACATTGCTTAGGGTTCACTCACCTTCCAGGAGCTGCTTTCATCCTGGAGCTCCAGGATTACAAAACCTGTTTGATTATACAGAAGCAACAAGAGATGGCAACTGCCATTTTTTTGCTCTGCCCCCACACACCCCAGTGAGATCACATGCTCCTAATACACCCTAAATGTACAGCATTGGGTTTTAGTTGATGATATAAAACTGTTCAAATGCACCAAGTTCATCTGGCTAAATATTGCTCTTTTTCTTCAGCTATTTGATTCTGTCCCTCAGACTTTCTAGGGAGGAACTACTACACTCATTTCTAGCAGAATTCCAAACCAGCTCTCATTGAGGCCTTTGAAAACCATTATATGAAATGAACTTGTGAGTTATATGAGTAAAGAATAAATAAGACACAGAGGAGACTTTGCCAGGCAATGTTTTCAGAAATATTTTGAAGCAAATTAATTTCTACTAACTATTAAAACTCAGTCTAGTATTAGTTACAGCAACAGGGAATGATACTTATTCCCATTAAGTAATTTATTATTTACAAGCTTCAGATATTCTCTTCTATCAGGAAGGAAGAGGAAGCTGCTTAAAGGTACCTGCTGTTGGCACTTGCCAGACAGGAAGCCACAACAGTCAAATACAGAGATTCTTATCAATCCATCTTCCCTTCAAGCACGTTCCATTCCCTACTACAAACCCTTCATTATGCTTACCTGGTTTTCACATCTACAGGGATTTCTTTCTTGATACTTGTAAGCCCTTTTTTAGTTTTCTGTTTTACTGGGACTATTTCATTTTCAGGTTTTTCTGCTGCAACTTTTCCCTTTTGTTTTTCAGGTTCCTATAAAAGACACAAGATGACATTAATAGTCATGAAAAGCAGAGTCCCTCTTGCATCACAACACACATATAAACAGGGCTGAGGAAAGAATGCTATTGGAAAACATGAGCATTTTTGCAGCATTGAGGTCTCTTTTTACTACTTAGGGAGTTTATCTATAAAATATGTTATCTATTTGTTCCTATTTGGAGAACTAGAGACTGAAATAGCAAATTAATGTGCTTCAAGTAGACCTGATGTTTGCAAATACACAGCTCCTCCAGACATGGCCCCTGAGTCTACCTAGTAAGATTCTAGTTCTGTACTGAGACCTTTACTGCATCTGTTGTATACAGTCCAGGCCACTTAAAATAAACCCTTCAACAAAGCAAATATAAGCAACTTCAACATTCCATTTACTATGTTCTTTAACCACACTTCTAAGACTTTCTAACAACAAGTATAGTGTCAAATAGCCATCCTGAAAAATCAATGGTGATTTTCAAGTGACAACTTACTGAACTGTAACCTTTCAAATACACAACATGGATTTATTTGCTTTTATTCCCCAGCTATAATCCCTGTCTTTCCCAAAGTTCAAATTTAAGATATGTCAAAATTCAGGTTTGGTTTTCTTCCCTTTGTGATTCCCTCTGCTTTGTTTAGACCCCTAGCACCTGCTTTAGGACAAAATCTTTATGACAACCCAACCACTACACAAATTGTAGACTTTAGCTTATTACCTAGAAGCATGTGAGCCAAATGAGTAAAATAAAGGTAGGGGTACTGTAAAAGGTAACTAACTACCTGCTGACAATTTCCCACCATTGATCTGACCCTTTCTAAGTGACAAAAGGCATGGATTTAGCATACACCTTACTGATCAGGTGAAGTTAGTGTCCATACTTTGGTGTTTTACTCTGCAAATGCAACAGGCCAGGAGTGTGCAGAGAGACAATTGCCACAATGCTGCTGACAGCTGGTGGTTTATTCAAGCCACAGTCACTCAGGCATTTGCAGTCCTGAGACTACATGACTCAAACATATTCACACTCAGAGAGGACCAAATTTGATAGGGCCAAGTCAAGGCAAGGCTCGGGAAAGATGTTTGTTAATTAACATTCTTCCTTTGTTAGGTATTATATGAAAGCTGAGGGTGATGTGGGGTAAAGAGTCTGTTCCTACTCAGGTGACACAGCAGCTACACAAGAGTTTCCTTTTCCGAGCAATGCTGTACCTCTTTGAGAAGTGGTTCTGTGTCTGGGTTGGAGGTTTCTGTTGTGGTTGAAGAACTGTCATCATCTGCCAAGGAATCCTTCAGCTCATCCTCCTGTTGCTTTCCTTTCCCTCGTCTGTCCTTTTCTTCACGCTTCTTCTGTGGCTTAGCCTTGCGCTGAACTGTTTTCCCTTTTCCTAGGAAGACAAGGATGCTCAGATTCTCTGCAGCAGTGAGCAGGGTAGTTCCCTTCATTCCAGAGGCTAACCCATGAGATTCACCCTCTGAGGTTTGTTGCCTGTTAGGACACACCAACCACGTCCTGCCACTGCACACCAAATGTGAGCAGGAGCACCAGGCCCGAGGAACCCTGAGCTCCCCAGGGTATTTATGCTCCTGAGCTGTGCCCCCACTGCCTCTCCATGCACATGGGCCCCAGGTGACCTGTCATTCCTCTCTGCTTTGTGCCTGGCATTCCTTTTAAACACCTTAGAATCCAATTACACAGTTGAACCATGTAAGATTAGATTTAAACATAATTTTCAGAAGTTGGCACAAGCTTTATTATCCACACAAATGAAGAACAGAAATCATTAGAGTGTTTGTCAGTTAAAAAAAACACCTCAGAATACAAAACAACTTGAAATAAGACCAGTGTGGATGAGAAAAATTACTACTAGTATTTGTTTAGTAAAGAGGTAAAAAAACCCAAAACCTGAAAATCTCACATCCAAGTATACTTTCTTCTCTTGGCATTTATATTCTTTCAGAGTGGACTATTCTAAGAGGTAATACTAAGCTAACTGTAAAAAGCTTTGGCTCGACAGGTCTCAGAGTGGACTATTCTAAGAGGTAATATTAAGCTAACTGTAAAAAGCTTTGGCTCCACACGTTACTGTGTCTCAAAGAAAGGAAAACAATGTGTTAAACACTCCAGGGGATGTTTAATTAATTCTCTGGAAGGAATCCACACGTGGGCTCCACAGCAGTCTGCCAGGACCCACCTACCAGGGAGCTGAAACAGAAGTCTATAAAGACAGAAATCCTGCACAGCATCTTAGGACAGTTTTAACCCAGAACCTGCTGCTTCTGCAAATGTTTGTGACAAGCTCTAACTACTCATCTAAAGGCAAATATCGTGTGTGTGTGTGTGTAGATCCATATATATTATGAAACTTCCCCATGGTTTTAGATTTTTAAAGAGGGCAAATGGAAATGGGCACACCACATTGTATCAGGAATGTGGTCTGGAGACCAAGCTCAGTGGTCCTCACATGCAGCTGCCCCACAAAACAGCACTCAAATACAGGGGCTGGTTTCTTCTTAGGGCAAACTAGAAATGCAAGATGTGCTCCAGAAGCAGTGCCAGCTCCTTCAGGCATTCAGCCCATGGACTGGGTCAGTCCACTGCACATCCACTGCCATGTGTCCCCTGAGGATCCTCCCTACCAGCCACTTTGCATTCCAGAGCTCCAAGGCTGCTCAGTTTTCCAGCACAGATGCTGCTGCTGAAACCCTCCTACAGTCACATCACCTTCTGGAGTCCCATTTAGCCTTTTTGGAACGAATACCTGACAAACTGGTTGTAATTCTCTTCAGATTAATTCCCCCAACCACATCCCCTTGTTGAAACTAAAAA
>NW_008691821.1:0-15046 GCF_000695815.1 Acanthisitta chloris | reverse complement strand
CAGCAGGATCCCCAAACCTCTCATCATTTTCCACTCTGAAAGCCCAGAGGCATCACAACATCCATTCTGAACTAATTAAGACCTTTCTGCTCATTATCACTTAACAGCGTGAAGCTTTCTTCCTTGGTGGTGGTGTGACCATACAGATGCTGCAGTGTTTATAAGACTTTCCATCATTAATTTTCTTAACTTTATCTCTAATAAGCAGCACAGTATCAGTACCATTCCTGTACAACAGTATTGGTAGAAAAAAAATTTATAAATAAAAACCTTAAGATAAAATAATGATATCACTTTGGGGCACAACTGAAATGGCTAATATGAAAACTATGATTAGAAGTTCTACTCTAACGAAGTGCTCATAAGAAGGAAATAACTGACATATAATTTTAAAAGTCTAAACATACCTACTGTATGAAATTCAATACATTATTTTAAGTACAAGACAATTGAAATGATGGAGAAATAATTCCAACTCAACACTAGCCTCATGCAAAAATATCTACAATATATGGATACAGGTGCCATATATTACTTTGCTGACCAGCTGACATCAAGGTTTTCTACAGCTGCAAGTCTGAGCATGAAAAATTCCATTCCCAAACAATACCACGGGGACCTACTTGTCTCTCTCTTCCCTTCCTCCCTGCCTCAGTTTTCATAATACACTAGGACAACATCCTTTTCTTTCCCTCAACCCCAAGTACAAATGATGGAGGTGGGAGGGATGGATGTTAACACAAAGGCAAAGGAGTAGCAACCAAAAGTATCTTTCCTTTTCAGAGCACCAGACGTCTAGATATTCACATTTGCTTTCACCACAACATTGCAACGTTTCTGCAGGAAGAATCACAACCCAGCACTGCACAGGGAACTTCACTGCCACAAGGTAAGAGCAGTGTTCAAGACACAGGCACACCCTGCAAGGCAGGGAACCACTGAGGAGCTATGGCTTTCCACCCTATGAAAACATGACCTTTACATTGCTAAAGTCTCGTCCTGTGGCTTACACCATGAGTCATCCTGTTCAAGCAGAATTGCATTACCTTTGTTTTTTGCTAGTGGAGATGGGGGCTGCTCTGTAAACACATCTGGGGAAGGGGATTCTGGATGGTCAAAGTCTTTTTCCATAGTTTCTATGAGCCCGGTGAGGTCGGAATCCTCGGAGCTGTGCCTCCTGCTGCTGGCACACTCGCCGTGCGGTGGGCTGAGAAGTGGGAGCTGTGGCAAAGCACTTTCAGTCTGTTGCTCTTGCTGTTGGGGCCCAGATGCTGGGGGTGGCTGCAGGGGCTGCTCTGCCAAGGCTGGTGCCTGCTGCTGTGCTGGCTGCTGGTTCTGCCTCGTCCCCTTGGCTCTTTTGCCTGTGGCATGAGTCTGCGCGGTGGCACCTGACTCCAGGGTAAAGGGCCCCGCTCTGTTCACTGACTGCATGGAAGCTGCTTGTACTGAAGTCCTATTAGGTATGCTTGAACTGGGTTTGGATTTGATGTTCTCAACATCAGGTGCATTTCTATTGCTGTGAAGGTGTGCTGTTGCATTGCATTGCTTATGGTTCCCTGCAGTGGATCGTGAAGAAGTGCCTGCTCCATAGATCCCTCTGGCTGAACTGTGATTAGACTCCGATCCAAGTGGATTCAAGCTGGAAGAACAACACAGGTTTAAACACACTCTACAATATTTCCATTCTTCACCACGAAAAGAGAATCACTACATCCAAAAGAAGCCTTGAACTGCACTGTTCTTGGCATATAACCAGCAAAAATGCCTAAAACTTGTTTGATGACTCAGTAGCCTTTACCATTTACTGTTCACTTGCTCACTGCACAAAACCACAGTGAAATGACAGTCAATACAGATGTTGAAGGCAACACTGAAAGGAGAAGGTCTTAAGACACCAAAGGCAGGAACTTCTGGCCTGCAATTTTTCTGCAGTCTATACCTTTCATTTTCAAGAACATTAACAGGAAAGTTGGCAAGACATGATTTTTCTTTTCTTTCTTTTTTTTTTTTAATAAAGAAGAATTTCCTCACAATTGACAAAACTCTTTCTATCCAAGATATCTTTTTATAAGTAACTGGGAAAATCTTTATTCATTCACCTGCTCTGAAGAGCAGTATTACTTTCTTACTGATCTGATAACTAAAGAGGAAATAAACAGGAAAAGTAAACCTCCCAAACATTAACTTACTTTGTGTCAGATGAAATTCCAACTATTCTCCTGAGATCAAGTGGCCTTCCCATATCAAAGGGAGGGTTTGAGGCCTCAAAGGACAAGCGTCTTCTAAATGGCTCCCAAATTCCTTGAGCTTCTAGATAGGCTGTTCCAATTACCAAGAGAAAGAGAATACTGCAAAGAAGAGAAGCAGTTGTCTAAGTATTTATTTCTTAGTTTTGGGCATTTTAAGGCTAATGATTCTAATCACACAGGCAATAAGTTTGTATCTTGTACTGAAAATGCTGAAAATTGCATCCAACCCACAATTTTGTCTGATAGAAACATAACATACTCAAGTCTAGCATGATATACACATCACCAGCACTGAGAATGGAAGCTAGATGCAAGTCTGGCACAAAGTTGCCAAGAATATTAATCCAAAAGACACAAAGTTGGACTCCCAAAACCTGGAGCCACAAGCATGGTAACAATCCAAACCAACAATGATTTTGAGAAGGCAAGAATACACATGACCATTGCAAATTAAAACCCATGAACTATACAAACTCCTACAGGTCATTCCTAGAAATTAAGGATAGTTTTGCAACAACATGGAAGAGTTATTTTAGTGGCAACTAGCAAACCCATCTGTGATGGCATCCTGAAAGTTAGAGGCTGTCTATGCACAGGGTCCTTGTAATAGTATGAAATGCTTAAGGATTCTTTAGTTTGCTGCTAAGAATGTTTGTACTTATAAGAAAAAGACATAGTAAAGGCAAGGATTAGTATTCTGTATTCTTTTGGAAAGTCTAATTAACAAGTACAGTACACATAAAATTATCCACACAAACTGCATAATGACAAGCATTATTCACTCTGCCAAAGAACTAAAAAGAAACTCAGTCTATACATTTCTAGCAAACGTACAGAAAAAAACCACATAAGTACTAACTCAGCACTTTCCTAAGTAATGCAGTGTTAGTGAGGAAACCAAATTTCCTCAGCAACAGAAATTTTCCTGTTACTTAAGAAAATAGAGTTTCCTCACTAACACTGCATTACTTAGGAAAGTGCTGAAGAGTCATAAAAGAAAATGAAGTAGGCTGTAACTTTATCTTCTCTATTTCTTTTAGCAATCCCTAGAAGGAAAGACAGACTAAGCAAACGTTTGTGCAATATAGTACAGCAAAATGGAAGAGTCAGTAACTTAATATGAAACAAAAAAAACCCCAGGACTATTACATTATCTGTGATAATGCTTTGGATCTGCAGCACATACAAAGATTATCTTTTCATCACAGGCACCTACAGCAGCAATCCATTTCACACTTAGGCTTAACACTAATGAAAAGGAAAACAGCATTTGCTGTTCCTGTTAAGTAATAGCTTATCAGTACAACTTTGGCTGTTAGGGTTTTCTCAGCAGCAGTGGGGAAAGTGTCTCACATCAGGAGGTGAACAAGGACATAGGGTTTATACACTGAGATTTCAAATAAAGATAGGCAGAGGTTGGACTATGAAAATGGTGGAATTTTCAAGACAGAGTTCAACCAGACATAATTAACACACATCTGTTTGCTGAGAAAAAAGTGCATTAATATGCTACTCCACAACCTGCAAGGAACAGCCTTGCAAACAATGCCCTTCAGGTTCTCAGAAATCCCATTATTAGCAGCACCAGTTGTCTGTCTCGTCCAAGTGGCAGCAAAGTTAAATTCATCCCAGGCATCTGCAAAGCTCATTACAGTCACTGCCTCCTATCTCTCTAAAGCACAATACTCCAGAAGGATGCTTACATTTCTACAGGAATCCATGATTAGCAGTGCTTTAATACCTAATCTGATTCAGGTTTGGCTTAATTATTTATTGAAAACCCTACACATTACCAAGCTTAACAGGAGTATCTCACTTATGGAAACAGGCTCAAGCAAGAAGTACATTATTTTGTCCTCAGTTTGAGCACAAAATCAGTACTCCTCAGCCTTAAAGTGTTCACACCCAATCTGTAGAAATGTTTATTAATTTCTCCTCTTGTCTGACAGCCAACCCCAACCCTGGCAGTGTTCACAGCCAGGTTGGATGAGCCTTGAGCAACCTGCTCTGGTGGGAGGTGTCCCTGTCCCTGGCAGGGGGTTGGGACTAGATGATCTCTAGAGTCCATTCCAACCCTTAAAATTCTATGATCACCCTATTTCATTTGACACCAATGACAGAAGGTACCGAACACACACGTGCTACTCTGAAACCTGTAGCTTGTGCCTGGATGCTGCTAAGAACAAACATACACACACTACCTCATTATTCCTGAGATGATTATGTAGAGTGCCAGTTCCCAGTTGGGCCTGGGCAGTGCTTCTGCACATGTTGCCAACATGTGATACGGAAGCGACGCGTTCAAGATAAAGATGAATTCAGAGCCTCCCGCGGTGATGAATTTCAATTCACGGATGACTCTGGAAGCAGTGAAATCTGGTGTAAACCTGAAAACCAAGTAAAGCACATTAGAACTTCTCATGTGAATGGCACAGAAGTTTGAGGCGATTTTTATGACTCATAAATGACAAACAGAACAACCAACACAACCCAACTGCACCGAGTCCTGCCAAAATTACCATCCCAATCAAACATTTATAGCAAAGAGCCCTATTAGTAGGACTAATAATGATCCACACAACTGGCCTAAAAATATTTCACAGTATCTTTCAAGTACCTCCAGATGTGTTTGACTATGTTCATAAACACCTGTGCTTAACATGTCTGATACTGGATCACTCCTGAGATACATATGAAGGTATATTATAATACCTGAAAATTAGTTTTGACCAAATCTGTTAAAATGTTTCCCCCTGTAGTCAGCACTGGGGAGGTCACATCTCAGTGCTGTGTTCAGTTTTGGGTCCCTCACTGCAAAAAGGACATTGACGCACTGAACAGAGTCAAGCCAAGGCCAATGAGGGCAGAAAAGGTCTGGAAAACATGTGGGATGAGGAAGGGCTGAGGGAGTTGGGTTTGTTTAGCCTTGAGAAGAGGCTCAGGGGTGACCTCATGGCTCTCTGCAACTCCCTGCCAGGGTTGGAGAGAGGTGGGGGATGTGTGTCCTGCCAGGGCTGCAGGGAGAGGATAGAGAGAATGGCCTTGAGCTGAGACAGGGGAAAGTGAGATCTATTAGGAGAAATGTTTTCCCAGTTAGAGTGTTCAGGCATTGGAATATTGCCCAGGGAGGTGGTGGAGTCACCATCCCTGGAAGTGTTTCAGAGGTGTCTGGATCTGACACTGGAGGATCTGGTTTAGGGTTTAGGGGTTCCAGCAGTGAAAGGTTGGACTCAGTGATCTTAGAGGTCTCCTCCAACCTTGATGGTTCTGTTATTCTATGAAAACAAAGCTATGAATATGGTAACAATTTATCCACAGCTCTGTAAGTAGGGAATGGAACCAACTACTATGAAAGCTATAAAGTTTTTACACACTTTACCTTTAAGTGTGCCTTTTAAAAAACATCACCACAATGTCAGGGTCTCATCACAAACTATGATTGTTGCAGAAATATTGGAGAGGTTTTCCTGCCTGTAATATTTCCTAGATCTTTTTGCAGAACAGAAGCACCTTCTGAACTTTTTAGATACGTGTTCTGAATAGTTAACTTGCCAACAAAGCACTGTTAAAAGATCAGTGTTTGGTGCAGAGATCTTTTACAATACAAACTGACAGAACTACACAATCTACCATTAAGGCAACAAAATATTCAAGACCAAAATACTGTTCATTACAATAGCAGTCCTTAGACTAAAGGCTCTTTTCAACATACTGCAATGCACCAAAACCATATGTAAATCTAGATCCCATGAGCATGCACAGCTCAAATGAAGGAAATGTATAAAACCTCAGATAGTAACATTATCCCAACTCAGTAAGTTATACTTGCTGGACAGTAATAGAAGTAATACTGTAGTCAGTCATGAAAACATGAGAACATGAAAAATCAGGGTTTGCAAGAAGAGAGAAAATGTCACAATTTAAGTTGTATAAAAACCCCAAACAAAGCTTCAGTACTAAAACCTCAGAATTTAACCAACAAAGTTTTCATCTGAAACAAAATTAAAATTCCAAATGTAAGACTCCATTTAGATGGAAGAAATAACACTTACAATATGACAATGTCTTTAGAGGCATTGGCACTTAGTGCAAATTCCTGACAGTTAACTACTTTAAATCCATATCCTTCACATGTATAGCCACTGATTTCCATAGCTGTCACATTAATCTGTAGCTGCCCTGTATTTTCCACTTTAAATGTTCTTCTCAGTGTGAAATTTGGTTCTTCGTATTTCATTTCTAGAAACAAACAGCAGAAGGTGGTTAGTGTCATGCTAAACAGATACCCTGCACTGTATTTGTATTCCAGAGCAGAGTACAGACAAGGGGAACTGGTGAGGTACATGGAAATGAACTTGGAGGAACCTGTAGGAACATATCTCTGCAGCCAGGAGCTCATCACTGTCAACATGCAATTCCAGAGCCCCTAACCCATCAGGAAAAACACAACCCCCCAAACCTCTGACAGCATTGCTGCCCCAGAAAAAAATCATCTAAGCTGTAAAGTTCTTTGATGCACTGCCTAATATTGTGCTATTTTGTGAACAGTCCCAGAGAAGAATTAAAACTGTTGGGTTGGGGTTTTTTTTTTGTTGTGTGTCTTAAAAATAAAAATCCATGGCTTAGCTACACATATCTTGTTAGCAAAAAAATCCCTAAACAACAACATGTAAGAGGTAAGGACTAAGCTTTACTTGAAGTTTTCTTACTCAGCCCTCAAAAAAAGCTGAATCATCTAAGGTAATCATTAACATGGCACTGTAGAAATATATCTGGAAAACTGCAAAGCAGATTTTAACACCAGATACAACTAAACCACTTTTAGCAGTTCCCTTGCTAATACAGGTACTCTCAGACCTCCTCTCAGAAGCAAGCCTGGGCCCCCAGAGCAGAAAACCTCTGATCCCAGAGCAGAACCTGGCTGGGATTTCTTTTTCAGCAAGGAACATACCCAACCTTTTTCCCTCTTGGCTATGTACATCAAGATTCTGAAGGTGTGATGAAAAAAGAATACAGAAAGTTGCATCTCTGATCCCATTTGTCTTAAATTTAGGAATGAAGAGATTATGCTGGTAAATACATCAGGACCTTCACCTCCTCTTGAAGGTCCTCAACTTGTCTTGAATTTTAGTGGACAAAGGGCTTCTGTTTGATCCTTCCTAGTATTCATGTTAAGACTAAAAATGTAACATATTTCATTTTCTGTCTAAATAAAGTAGAAATTACAATGTATTTAAGGAATTATATTTCTGGGGGACTAGAACAGGGGAAAAATATTCCCACACATTTCAAGTGGTGTATGTAAAATGTAATTTCTTTTCTGTTCAGCACATTAGCTCAAGAAGTACTCACTTTCTGAACAATCTTTCAATAATGCTTCTGTGATTTTAAAGCGTAAAGAACTTCCTGGACCAGGAGGTTTGCCTGCAACCTTCAAGCTCTCAGTTGTTCCTTGTCCTTGGACCATTATGGCATCTATTACAGTCAAATTATTTCTGTGTATAAAAGAAGAAAGAAGAAACATTCATAAAAGCTTCTCTACAGACTGTGAGACTATACTGCAAATCTGCAGAACAAAAATACAGTGAGTTCCAGAGATAACTCCCCACAACATGGAAGTAAATCCTGGGGGTCTCAAACAGTGTTTGCAAGACAAAAACCTAAGGAATCACACAGAGCATACAAATACAAACCCAAATAAAATGTGCATCTCTCTTATTAATGCATCACACTTGATACAAAAGTGAAACAGTTCTTCAGAGCTCTTTACTAGAAAGGCTGAACTTGCATTGCAGCTTGAGCTTCCAAATAGCATCTCTAACTGGAATCCCTCCTTTCAAGACAGTGTAGGATGTACTCAAGAAATCAAGTCTCTTGGTCTTGGTGGATGAAAAACTGCACATGACCCAGCAATGTGCACTTGCAGCCCCCAAAGTCATCACATCCTGGGCTGCACTAAGAGCAGTGTGACCAGCAGCTTGAGGGGGGTGATTCTCTCCCTCTGTTCCACTCTGGTGAGACCCACCTGGAGCACTGTGTCCAGCTCTGGGGGCCTCAGCCTAAGAAGGCCATGGAACTGTTGGAGTCAGTTCAGAGGAGGCCACAAAAATGACCAGAAGGATGGAACAACTCTCCTTATGCAGACAGGTTGAGAGAGAACTGTTCAGCCTGGAGAGCACAAAGCTCCAGGGAGACCTTATTGCAGCCTTCCAGTTCTTCCATAAGAAAGATGGGGACAAAGTTTTCAGTAGGGCCTGTAGCAACAGGACAAGGGGTGATGGTTTTAAAACTAAAAGAGGGCAGATTTGGACTAGATATGAGGGAAATAAATTTACAAAGAGGGTGCTGAGAACTGGCACATGTTTCCCAGAGAGGTGATAGATGCCCCATCCCTGGAAACATTCCAGGTCAGGTTGGACCAGGCATTGAGCAAGCTGAAGATGTCCCTGATCACTGCAAGGGCTTCGACTAGAAGACCTTTAAAGGTCCTTTCCAACACAAACTGTTCTGTGATTCTATGGTAAGTGTGACAGTGGATTATACATTTATATTGTATGTACTGAATACAGTTGAACTGCTGTAAAACCTTTCACAATTCCATTTAAACCCTTCTGCAGACACATGATCCTACTGTTATTCTTGTAAAAGAAATACTTTCTCGAGAGCTGATCATGAGCAAGATCTTACATAAAAATAAAAAATATGAGAAAAACTCACATTCACTTTGGAAACACTTCTCTTACCTGATAACAATTAATGATGAGACAGTTTTATTAAGAACTGGAGCAAACTTTACTTTGACAGACTTTCTCTCACCAGGCTTTAACATTAGGTTTAAGATGGAATGACGAGCCAGACCCTTTGTGAGTCCCACAGTGCTCTGCAGTGGCTGGACCTTAAAAACAGTGGGGAAAACAAAGCAACACTTACAAAACCAGGACATTTTTACATGGATTTGATAGAAATGGTATTATTTGAGCTAGAATATTGGTCTTGCCCTAAAGAAGCATACTACCCAATGACACAGACTGTTTTCTTAACCAGAAACTCTGACAGCACAAGAATTTCCCTATTTATTAGTACCTGTGTTTATGGAGAGGCAGCACAACACAACAAACCAGAACTGAGCTAAACTACACCCAATGTAGACTCATAAAATCCCAGTAGAAGAAATACTTGAGAAATTTTCACATGTATATTTTAAACACTAAATTAGCATGAAGCCACTATGGAATATTTTCTGTCCTCAAAATTTTCCATTCTTTTTATATTCTAAAAATGTTTTAATGGGAAAGGCTACCCCAAAAAGTGTATTTTGCTAAGTTTGCTGTCTGCCTTAAGACACTGCACAAGCATTGAATGTTAATCCAAACCAAACTGGAGGGGAGAAGGTGCATCTATCTGATGAGAAAGGAAGTGCTTAGGATGTGGCATGGTCTCCATGGAAAAGCACACACTTAAGAGTTGTCCACAAAACTCAAGTCACTTAAAAGAACCAATGAAGCAATGGAAAAATCAATACTTTGCTTATTTTAGAACTAGTAACCACTACACTGAAGAAAATAATCCTCTATCAGTCAGACAACGAGTAAATGCAGTTTTCCTCTAACTTCCACAGTTGTATTAGAGTAAGCACAGAGAAAAAGTGACACTTTATTTGGTACATTTGAAGAACTATGACTTTTTCCAACTTCCTGAAAATATCCAACAGAAGCAACACATCTTTCACACATACCAATACCTGTACTTGAAGATATGTATTGCTGAACTCTTATTAAAACATTAATCTATCTCAACTGACTCTTATCAAGAAGGGATTGAAGTACTTACACTATTTCTGAAGACCTGGAACTCTAGAGTCCTCAGATTGAAATTAGCTGGTTTACTCAAATTAAACCTGAAACAGAATTGCAATTTGTTTTTAATCCAGGATCAGGGAAGATCATGACATACTTGCATTTCTGGATTTGATCACAAATCAAGGACCTAGGGTAGAACTCAATATGCAATACAGATGTGCATTCAATGGCAAGAGATTCAATTCTCAACTGGCCTAATGATTCAAAGTCTAGAAGTGGCCAACACTAACTACCAGCACAGCTGCCAAATCATGCATGCATTTTTTGGAGAGTGCATTTTGCTGCAGAGGGAGAGCACCCTAAGGTCTCCACAACAATACTTACCGTTCTAACAGCTTATCAACAAAAGTGGATGGGTTAGAATACAGAGCCACAGGAAGAAACTGAATGTACACAGGGACATCAGCTGGGTTTTCTAGAAAAATTTCTTCTTCCTATTCAGAAACACAGGTTTTAAAGCTTACATTAGCATTCATGTAATTAGAAATAGCTACGAAAATGGCAGTAGCAGCAAAATAACTTACTGATGAGCTGTTTGTATTGGTGAGGGGGAAGTTGAGGTGGTGAGGTGAAATAAGGATGGATGGCCAGGCCAGCTCTGCTGTGACTTTCAGCTGGACATCCTTCTGAAGATCTGTGTCTACTTCAAACACAGCATTCAGTCTGGGGAAACAGTGACAAAACTTACTTTAAAGGGGTAAAATAGAAGAGCCTGGAAAAAGCAGAGGGTTTAAAAGCACCCTGAAAACAACATTAGTTTGAGAATAGTCTGTATATTTATATGCAATAAAAACTCCCTCTGAGCTCTGCCCATACATACTGCTGTTAAAAAGCACAAAAAACCCCACCATGTGATAGGAGACCAACCCAAAAGTGATAAAGATGTTCTCTATTAAATATTGTTGTCAGCATCCATCCATTCCAAGTTCTGTTATGGCCTATTTATGGCTAAATATGAGCAGAAAGATGTGGCAGGACTTATTCATTGCGCCACAAATCTTTCAATATTCACATTTCTCTGAACTCATTTCTCTCTGCAAGGTGAGACACAAATTCTATCTTTCATTAGGAAAATGCCTAGCCTAGCTCTTCCTATTGCTGAAACAAATTTTGAGAATACAACTGAGATTCAGATCAGTATGAAAAATAGCCCAAAAATGTATCTGACCATTTGGAAAGGTATAAAGAGTAAAAAGAAAAAACTCCAATAGAGCACCCAAGCATTCAGAAAACCTGTTTTGCCTGCACATATGCAACGTGCAGGAAATCTGTACATGGACTCTGGATGCACTGGGTACACTATGTGCCTTTACTGCTGTCTAATAAATCTGAGCTAGTCATGCTTGGTGCTTGCTACTATTTCCATCAGTGAACGATGCTCTTTGCTATTAACCATCTCCACAACAGACTTGGGTCTTGTTCTCCTATATGCTCTCCATCATGAACTGCAACAAAACTACCAGTATTGAGTCCTCCAGTCAGAAAAACAGATAAAATGTTGAACTGCAAACCCAGAGAAGTATTTTGGAGAGACTCCAAATGCCCAAGGCAGAACCCCTTGAACTCAGAAGTAGCAGTTTCTCCTTTACTTGAATGATCCCTTGGATAGCTGGTTAATTTTAACTCTCTTTAAAAGCATTACATATTCTAGAATATATTACAATAGACAATAATATTCAAGCATTGCATATTTGAGCTAGAACTGCAACTTATTCAGAACTGGTCTTTAGACTGTCTGTTTCCCACAGGGGATAGGACATGCTTGAAAGTTACTGGTGTGGCTAAACTGAGAACTCTGTTTTGACCAACTTTGTTCACAAGTTATTAATCACAAAGAAGTGATAAAGGGGGAATGCTTTTGTGACTCTGTTTAGCTGCATGCAGACATTTTGTCCCTTCACATACCTTCTGTGAAATGGTAGTCTGGATATTATCATCACAAAAGACACACACACACTTGCTGTTAACTTGTGTCTCTTGGAGATTAAATCCATTTTTCTCATGAGAAAGCAGATGTTAAAAAAAGTACACTGCAGCCTACAGAGTCTGACTTTTTCTAAAAATTAAGCAGTGATCATTACTCATCTTCCATTCAGCAAATCTCAAGGTAAAATACAAAAACATTTGATAATTCACTGAAATGCAATAATCTTGGGGTTTTAGGAATTTAGGAAATATTAAGAGGGATACTGAGGTTACTATCATAAAACAGTTTAAGCAGGGATACTGCACAAACAGTATCATCTGGTTTGGGGGATTTTTGCAGAGCAGAGACTGCTTTGCTGTTGTCATCTCTGAAGAACTGCAGCAAACTCCAGTGAATAGTAACTTCCAGTGTTGTGTTTGACTTCAGGAGATTAGTACTGGTTTTTAACTTTCAAAATGTTCTTCTTTAAAGGTTTTTCAGAGAAGGCTAAGTAAGATTGCCCAGAGAGGTTGTGGATTCTCCCTCACTGGAGGTATTCAAGAACCCTCTGGACACAACCCTGAGCCATGTGCTCTAGGGTGGCCCTGCTGGAGTAGGGAGGTTGGACCAATGACCCATTGTGGTCCCTCCCAACCTAACTGATTCTGTAATTCCCTCTTGGCCTCCTCACAAAGAGAATGTTCAGAAATCTTGTATTTTCTAAGGGCACACATAACACAGAATTATCTAGTGATTTAAGGCCTGAGAAAAATAACAGGGATAAAATACTTACCTATGGCTTGAGTTCTCTTTTATTTCTGTCCATTCTTTGAATAAACTCTTGTGCAAATCCCAGTCAGAATCCCAAGCATCCTCCTGCATCGCTGTGCCGTGCTGAGCTTTGGATTCCGCTTTAAGAAACGAGTGCATTTTAAACTCCTCACGTGAAATCATTGCTTAAGGACAAAACATTTCCTTAAAGATTTATGTTATGAAGTTGATCTTTACTTACATTTAGATAGAAAAGGCAATCCTGCATAACAATGATCTCCACATTGTAAACCAGGATCAAAATAAATATTTGCAATCTGCAGGAGAGATAAGAGCAGATCAGTTAAGAAACAGCACAGTGAATCTAATGCCCAAAGAAAGAAGAAGGAAGATTTCTGATGACCACAGAAACTTAAACATAGCTAATATAGGAAAGAGAACTTGTAAACATTTAGAAATAAGGCATAAACAAACCTTTGATTTCTTTCCTGGCTCTAAATCTTCTTTATTACTCCTTAGCCTCTTATAATAAAACCTTACATCTTCTGACAGGGATCGTATGTGTTGTATTTTCACTTTCTGAGAAAAGGAGTTCATAATGTTCAGGCTCTGGTGAACCACTTTCCCCTAAAGAAAACAAAAGAGGAAAAAAGTCAGCAGGATATGCATTTTCCCTAGCATATGTATTTATTTATGCAGGCTGGCAAAGACCACAGCAGTGCTGAAATGGTAAATTGAGATTTTAAACTATGCTGGCTTCAAAATGCCACTTGTAACACTTCAAGGTAAGTTTCTGTGAAGTTCTATTCCTTCCTTTATCTGCTTCCAAACACAGTTCATCCTTCTTTCAAAATTAAGTACACCTTTAGTATCTTGAAGCACTAGGACACCAAGTTCTCCTTAATCAAATTGTGATTAAAAAAGTCCCAGAGGAGGAAAGGCAAGAGAAAACTTCAGTTTTCTGAGCCTCCTGTTACAAAAGGGAAACAAGCTCATTGTAAGAGGTAGTTGCTAGTAATTAGAAACGATAATTAGTTGCTATTAAAAATAACCTGAAAGGAACAGCAAAGGGAAGTGCAGATTACAAACACTACAGGAGACAGAGAGTGTTTAAAGCACAGGTACAACCCTCCTTCCTGCTCCCAGTGCAATTAACACACCAGGCACCAAAATCACAGCATTTAAGAAGGAAAGAATGCAAGTTGTTTCCCCACACCTTTACCCCCTGCATCCTTTTCTGATACCTTTTAAGTATAGAACAAGTAGTGTAATGACTGAAATCATGGCAATGCTCAAGCTCTGCCCCTGCCCTCAACTGTAAACCAACAATTCTGTGGTCATGTTTCACACCTCACCTCAAATCCAACCCTGGCAAGTACAGAGTAAACAGCCAATAAATAATGAAACACACAGAAGCCAAGTGCAACTCAGGACCAGAGATGAGACTTCAGATTTATATAAAATGAATCAATATGAGCACATATAAATACCCAAGACTCTCTTCTAATGAACATCACTAGAGTTTTTCGTGTTCCCCTTAAATCACTTTCAGCTTGTAAAAAATTTCTCTAAGGTAAAGGATTGGAGACGTAGGAGAGATGCCACTTTTGCAGGCTCAAAATTTGACTGCGGCCGCAGGAAATAGTCACGTACTGTAACAGTCTCAAGAATAGCAACTGTAGAGGGAAAGAAACTAAAAAAATCCATTCCTAAACAGTATAGTGCTGTTAAACTGAATGGGAGATAAGTCTGAGCTTCACCTACAGAATCCTATGAGTAACAAAGGGCCAACAACTGGGCAAGACACATTTGTGTTCAGCTCTGTAGAACAAATAAACAGTATTTTACTGAGACCTTTACGTAGCCTTTAGACATGAAACAACAGCTAAGGGAAGATGACTTTACCCATCAGTATTAAGAAAAACAGAACAATGCTGTTTAGCATACAGGTCCTCAAAGATGAGCTTTGATCAGGAAAGAGTTGAGAGGTGGCACTGTGAGCTAAAAATGAGACTATGAAGCAGAAGTTAACACAGCTAAGATTTGTCTAAATTGGAAAATTGATCTTTACAAGGCCTGTATACACTGTCAGTGTATTGCTGACAAACCTGTACAGAATACCAGAAATCAGACTCAGGAGCAAATGCACTGAAATTATGAACAGACAGACAGCTCTGGGAACCAGGCAGCTGCAGCAGAATTACATCTCTACATCTCTAAAACTCTACACGTAGAGAGACCTAGACCAACCTGATCAATGG
>NW_008691820.1:0-18095 GCF_000695815.1 Acanthisitta chloris | reverse complement strand
GAAGACAGAGCAGTAATTCTGCTTTATGGAAAACACCATTGAATAAGCACCAGATGAGCATCTTCTGGAGAGGTAGAGCAGGCAGGGGGGTTCTGTATGATAAATCCATGCTTCACAACACTAAATCAATGGCAGGTCAGCACCCCTGACCCTTGTAAAAACAAGACAGTTTGCTGATAGTTCCATATGATGGCATGTTACCTTTTAATCCCAGCTAGGTGCTAGCCAGTGCATGCCAGACACTTTGGATTTGAAGCAGGCTCACTTTAATCAGGGTGACTGTGACATGGGCCAAACATTCTGGCCAAGACTGCCACAAGTACAACCAAGAAAGAGCTGAGGAGCAGCTTTTCTGGTGGTTTCAAATGTATACATTAAAGCAGCTCCTCAGTCCTTCTTTATGTACTTCCTTAGCATCTTTTTCCAGGAGCCATAGGGTTCCTCCTGTGCAGCTGGCCTGTACACTGGCTCAGGGACACATCAGTTTTTCATCAGGCAGGTTTGTCCCTCTTTCAGCAACAAATGAAGCTGCTCTCAAAAGTACTGGCACAGCCTTGGAAGAAGCCCGGCCAAAGGGAGCACCAACCAGAACTTTGCAAGACTGGAGAGAAATGTAAGGAATTGCTCATCCGAATGAAGTAATCTGCCAGACTTCAGCCAGGCAGGGGTTGCTGCTCTGAGTCTACATGCAGTAAGTAAATGCCCAGGTCTGTACTACAGTAGAGGTCCTGGGCTCTGATCCAGTCCCCAGATGGTATAAATTCTCACAGAAGTACGTGGAGTAACATCTGGAGTAGACTTGTCAGAAGTCCCTCCTTTACAAAAGTGAAAGATTTCTCAATTCAGAGTAGAGACAGATGATAGATTACTTATGAGGGGCAACGACAAGAATTTCAGGGCAGAAGGGGTGAGCACATAAAAAGTACAGGTGAGACTCTGAGAGAAATGCTGTCCTGCAACAGGGCAAAGCTTATTGTCACAGTCTTGAGACAGAATATGCCTTGACATAATTCTGCCTATTCTTTTCAACTCGCACCTTCCTATTTTAGAGCAGTATAGCAGAAACTGTGTTTTCTGTATGTAAAGCTTTCTTCCATGTGGAATGGAAGAATGGAATGGACATGGAAAAGCAATGAAGTTTCCCCCTGTCAATGCAGACCTAGTCTGGAGCTTTCACTGTTCCCAAGGGATGGTTCCCTCTGATGGCAAGAGAATAAGTGCAGATGAGCAAGAAGGAGAGACAGCAAGAATGGAGGCCAAGTGTCTCAGAATAGTCTACATTCTCAATATACTGGATGTTACTAACCACCTGTGAGAACTGTCCATCTCAGTATGCAGCCCTGATGCAAGTTTATCTTTGTTCAGTGGCTTGGTGCTACATGACCACTTTCTTTTGCCCAAGTAGGGCCAGACACCTGCAGAGCCAAGGCAGTGATGCCTTTTTTACCTAATTTCTAAGCATCAGTGCACAGCAATGGGCAGGCTGCTGTGCCAGGATCTCTGTTCCCTTCAGAGATCAGGTTAAAGCATGGGCACTTCCATCCGCTCCTAGAGTGCAGCTGGTGAGGGTTATTTTGGAGGGGGTGGGGTGTGGAAAAGCGTATTTCAACACCACATACAGAGCAGACCCACAGGCAGAGCATAAAAAAGCCATCCCTGCAGGAAGAGATGGAGTGCACAAGGGCTGGTTAAACTGATGTGAAGGAATGTACATTATCTGTGTTCCTGTCTTGGAAAAGCTTTAACAAGGGGCTTAAGCATATTTTGAGGTACCTCAGTTTCTCCCCGCTGGCATTCCCAAGGCTACAGCAGCAGTGTAAAAAGGCACTGCTACCTCTCACCTAAGCAGAGGGGTAAAATGGCTAGAGCAGCCAATACTCTGTGATCTCAAAAAGAGCTGAAGTTCAAGGATTTGGAAAATACACCACTTAATTGTGTAATGTACTGCCTGCTATAACAGGCTCTCTGTGGATCCTGCTGATCCCTTCTTGAACTGGCACTTAAAAACCCAGCAGACAAATGCAGTGATAGAAGGAGCTAAGTTAGGTGAACAACCTTGATATTACACCAGACAGGTTTAGAGTATGACCTAGACATGTTCTCATGGCACTGAACGAGGCAGCTTGTTCACTCCAAAGTTCCAGCCCAATTCCACCCTTGTCCTCCCCTGCCAGCTCACTTGCATTTGGCAGTACCACAGGTTAAGTGTTTCCCAAGTTACTACAGACTTACAGGAAGCTTCAGAAACAAGTACAGAGGCAAAGACAAGGTAAGCTTGGACAAGTCATTTATGTGGAAAACTTTTGATAAGAGCTTTGGCTTCATTCCCAAAATAAGTAATGGCTGAATGATTTGAGTCATTCAGCATGCGGGCACCCTTCAGGCTAGAGGAAGGAAGCAATTTGTAACTCCTGCCTTATGTGGTGCCAGCTACTGCTGCAGAGAGTAATGAGGGAAGTACAGGTGGGGATACACAGTCAAAACTCGTACAGAATGGCAACGGCCAAGATATCACAGGGCTCCAACACACAGAGCTTCTTCCTTCTAGCAGGCTGAGAAGACAGTCATCAGGGTCATGAAGGATCAGGACAGCACTCCCAAAGTGCTCCTGCACTCTACCTTGCATTTCTAGCCTCATTTCTAGCCCCATCACCAAAACTTTCAATGTGATTTCTTGATCCTACTCTCTTGTCTCTAAGCATACCCCAAAGCCTGACTATTTCAATGCTGCTCCATAACCTCAGCAACAGCTCTGCTCTCTTCTTCTAAACTCTGCTTCCACCTGGCTTGCTACATTCCCTTAGCAGGAAGAGAAAAACACGGGTGGTGTAGGGTGGGACTAGCAATGCAATAGGGAGGGTTTGGGTACTGATCTGCAGTTTAAATCCCTTCATTTTAGAGGTATAGCACACCTACTTGCATGTAAAATGTATCCAGAGGTATTCATTCTTTGTTCTCACCAAAAGTCTATGGAACAACCGATAAAAGTCTGGGCATCAGATCTGGAATCCTGGTGTGATTTCTGCAAGCTACTGCATTTACCATTTCCAGTCTCAACTTGCTATGCAGGGTTGTAATGTGAATGATAACAAGATAATGTGCTCCACCCACAGCTACCAGATAGACACAGCAACGAAAGAATCCCCAAGTCTTGTAAAACACAGGAAAGAAGTAATCACAGTTGAAGTATCTGATGGCTACAGGGCTGCATCAAAGGTAGCCCTCTAATCTGATCCTCACTGACACTCATTATTCAGTCTGCCAGCATCCAAGGGACATTTCCAGGAGCCTGGCTCAAATTTCCATGGCAGAATCAAACCTGAAATGCAGGAGTCTCCAGCCGTCCTCAGCCCTGCAGTCTAAGCTCTCCCAGCAACAGCCCCATGGCCTCTGGTAACCCCAGGGCTGGCTAATGCGAGGTTCATGCACGGCTCTGACATCCCCATGGAAACAGAGTGTGAGGTTATAAACAGGGGATTAGCACCTCCAAGTGCCCAGCACAGAGCAGGAGGCGGCTGTAGCCTTTTCCTTAGCCCACCAAAGGCCAGGGGCCATTCGGGCTGGGGAGGGGGAAAGAGACCCTGTTGGATAGGATGGGCAGGCAGTGGGTGAATTGCAGCCTGGGGGAAATGAGGATGGGCATAGGCTAACAAGCTTGTGAAAGGCCCTGCTGGCTGCTCAGCCTCCCACTCACTGCTGGTACCTGTCCTGAGCACCCTCCTGCCGTCGGGGGCTATAAAGTACCTGAAGGGAGACAGTGGCTGGCTCTTCTAGTCACTAGTGCCCAGTGACAGGACAGGAGGCAATGGGCACAAATTCAAACAACAAATTATGTCTGAACATACACTGTCTCACTGTGAGGATGGTTCTCTGGAACAAGCTGCTCAGACAAACTGATCCAACCTTGGATATACTGAAAACCTGACTGGACACAGTCCTGAGTAAGTTGCTCTAGGTGACCCTGCTTGAACAGGGAACTTGGGCTAGACAATCTCCAGAGACCTCTTCCAACCTCAGCTACACTCTGGTGCTGTGACTCCACCTCTGTGGCATCCTCCTGTGACTGCCTTACTGATTGTTAGTGATGAGGAGGTGAGCACAGCTGAGAAAGGGCAGGCAGACTCTAACGTGTAGCAGTTTTAATCCTGTGTGGCTAAATGGATTGTATGAGATGTGGCTTATCCTTATAAGACTGACAATAGAGTATCATGACAGATCTCACTTCTCAGAAATACTACGAGTATTCTTTATGAACCCTGTTGCCCGAGGCATGTTTTACCCGGTTATAAGGAACAGCTTTTCCTCTTCCAAACTATTCCTGAAAAAGAGAAATGTAGAAAGACAAGACTATTCACCTGTTGAGCTTGGGTTTCTTAGAAACATGCCCTTCAGGAAGTGGAGGCCTGTGGTTTGGCAACAAACCTGAAATAGAAAAAGAAAGGTGTGAGAATATCTTGCAGTGCCTCCTTGCTTCTACAGCATTCAGAAGTCACATTATACCTTGTAAGCCAGGCTACCCAGGTCACTACTGGGATAGTACAGAAAAAGTTCAAATACAGCAGAAGGAGTATTTTATTTTTAGTCACTACTGAATCTGCATCCCAGTTAATACCCACCAAAGACACTGTCACTTGGGCTCACCACAGAGACTTTTGCAGGGACACACAGCACTGGTGTCTAATCAGATTCCGTGTCTCCAGGATGGAAAATCTGACTATTAAAATTCTCAGTCCATTTAACTCAGATACAAATGAAGTACTAGGCATAAAAATCAGCACAATACTCCGAATGTGTCAACCTGGGTCCCATTCCTGGGGTAAAGTAAAAAAAGAATTGTCACATGGCAGATGGCAGAGAGGTACATGTTACTAATGGGGTAGGTCAAGGTTATGCTAAATCATGTAGTTTCAGAAGCAGGTATTTAATCATTAGGTACTAAAAACTGAGCCACTTCCCAGACCTTTCTTCAACAGTAGTCTCATCCACAAGGATAAATGTCTGTTGCCAAGGCAGAAGCCAAGCAAGCAGAACAAATAGTCTCTGGTCTGACATCCTGTCCCAACACTTGGACCATAGTGAGCTTGCTGCATGACTGGATAATGACACCTCACTGAGCCATACCAATTGGGCAGGAGACTCACCTTGAGGAGTTCTATAGGTACCCCACAGTAAGTGGTTGTCTCAGGCAGAGGGTACGTACCTGCACGGTGAGCCATCTGCACACAGACAGCAATCTTCTTGTGCTCCTCCAAACAGAGGCCTGTGACCCTTCGTGGCAGCATCCCTCCATCAGAACGGATAAACTGACTCAGCAGCAAGACGTCCTGAGGGAGGAAGAGAAGGGCAAAACCATCAGTGCCACACTGTGACTCTAGATGTTGCGCTGATCTTTGCACTGTGTACAGAGCTCAAAACAATACAAAAAAAACCAACGATTCCTTCCTATGCATTTTGTCTGCAGCTTGACAGCATGGCTTTTGCTTGGTGTCACTGCCTGCCAGCTTAGCTCAGTAAGGTCACTCAGATGGTTTGAGTCTTCCCCTGACTTCACTACTGTAAACACATGATGTCAGCTGCAATCCCTGCTCCTTCACCGTTTCACTACTTGCTCCAAGATTCTTGCTAAGATAATGTGTCCTAGGTACTCAGGCATGGTTACACAAGACCTACAGATGGTTGGTGTTTACACAACTTGAAATGCCATCACAGCTGCTATTCGAAAGGTCACAGATATGTTAGGTCACCTCTGGCCCCCTCCTTGCTCCCTCAGAGCAGGACTGTTCTCTGCTATCTACTCAAACTTTTATCCAGTTTCCCATGGTGGAACTTCCCTCATGTCTCTCTGAAGGGGTGGAGAGCAGGGAAATGATCCAAGATCTTGCATGAGGAAGCTTTTTGTAAGAAAAGAACATGTGCTGATGAGAAAGGCCTAATAGGATAAACTGCTGTCTTCAGTCCTACAACTGTGTGTGCATTAGGTGGGGCTGTGTCAGCCATGCTGGATGAAGGAGCACTCAAATCATGCCGAGGATTTGTTCATGATTCAAGAACCATTTAGCCTACACTGCTGTTGACCTTTCCAATTAAGAGCTCTAGAAATGTAAAGCACTCCTAATAAAAACAAAATTAAAGGGACCTCTAGGATCAGATAGCATCACAGGGCTGGAATGACAATTTTTTAAACACAGCAGCAACAGCTGTTGCACGAGTGCTGTACACAGTACAACAGGCCAGTACTCAGATACATCCTCTCCATTTTCACACACAGCACCGGCACAAATGTACCCCTCAGACCAATATAGGCAGGTTCCCTTGACATCCTGACATCAGCACAAATTGGCACAAAGGTCCTCTGGAGACTCTGTGCTTGTTTTTTCCCCTTCTGTTGACAGACTTGTTGCTGGTTGGGAGTTTACTTCTCCATCCCTGTGGTAAATACGTTCATAGTTGAGGTAACTGAACCATGCAGAGATTGCCTGCAGGCTGAGGGGACCTGCCAGTGAGTGCCTGGACAGAACAACAATTCAAACAAGGCATGTCAGAACTTTACACCCCTCGGCCAGGGCAGGAGGCAAGAACAAAGAATACTTGTTGCTTTTCACATTGGGTGACCCTGACTGCCTGTTCACAGATTTGCAGACCTGCTCCCACCCCCCATCTTTGCTCTTTTACAAAGAGCTCCCTGGAGCATTCCTAGCTTCATTTACTGCCCTTGCAAAAGCAAACAATCAGGAGTGAATATAAAATGAGTGTTCAGAAATCTAGCTATCTAGGAATTATTCATCCACCTCCACTGCACAAGACCAGCTCAGCTGTGAAGGGGCCTGCTGGAATTTAGGATGGCCTTCTGGTAATGACCAGTTCTGACAAATCCTAGCATAGAATGGTATGGGTTATAAATTACCTTAAAGATCATCCAGTTCCAACCCCCCTGCCATGGGCAGGGAAACCTTTCACTAGACCAGGTTGCTAAGAGCTCCATCCAGTCTAGCCCTGAATGCTTTCAGGGATGGGGCATCCACTACTTCTCTGGGCAACCTGTTCCAATGCCTCACCACCCTCACAGCAAACAACTTCCTCCTAGTATCTAATCTAAATTTACCTTCTGTCAGTTTAAAGCCATTCCTCCTTGTCCTGTCATTACACACTCTTGTAAATGGTCACGTCCCTCTTTCTCGTAGGCTACCTTCAGGTGCTGGAAGGCTGCAATTCGGTCATCCCAAAGCCTTCTTTTCTCCAGGCTGAACAATCCCAATTTTCTTAGCCTTTCCTTGGTGGAAGGGTGCTCCACCTCTCTAATCATCTTGATGTTCCTCTTCTGGACTCACTCCAACAGGTCTATATCCTTCCTGTGAAGGGACCCCAGAGCTGGATGCAGCATTCCAGGTGGGGTCTCACGAGACTGGTGTAGAGGAGCAGAATCACCTCCCTCAAGTTGCTGGCAATGCTGCTTTTGATCCAGTCCAGGATCCAACTGGCTTTCTGGGCTGCAAGGACACTTTGTCAGTTCATGTCCAGCCTCTCATTCACCAGCACCTTCAAGTCTTTCTCGGCCGGGCTGCTCTCCACCTGTTCATCCCCCAGCCTGTATTGATACTGGAGGTTGCCCTAGCTTAGATGCAGCATCTTGCACTTGGTCTTACTAAACTTCATGATATTCCCATGGGCCCACTTCTCGAGCTTGTCCAGGTCCCTCTGGATGGCATCCCACCCTTCAAGTGTGTCATCTGCAAACTTGCTGAGGGTGCACTTGATGCCTTTGTCTTTGTCATTAATGAAGGTATTAAATAGCACTAGTCCCAATACAGACCCCTGAAGGACATCAGTTGTCACTAATGTCCATCGGACTCAGTGATTGACCACTACCCTCTGGATGCAACTGTCCAACCAACTCCTTATCCATCTAAAGGTCCATCCATCGAATTTAGAGAGCAGGAAGTTGTGGGGGACCATGTCAAAGAGTTAACAAAAGTCCAGATAAATGACATCTGTAGCCCTTCCCATGTCCACTGACGTAGTCATTCCACCATAGAAGGCCACTTGGTTAGTCAGGCAGGACTTGTCCTTTGTATAGCCATGCTGGCTGTCTCAAATCACCTCCCTGTCCTTCATGTGCCTTATCATAGCTTCCAGGAGGATCTGATCCATGATCTTCCCAGGCACAGAGATAAGGTTGCCAGGTCTATAGTTCCCAGGGTCCTCCTTTCTAGCCTTTTAAAACATGGATGCAATGTTTCTCTTTTTCCAGCCACTGGGACAAAGTGTTGCATTTACAAGTGTTATAGACAAAATTTAGAAGAGTTTTATTTATTTTAGTTTTTGTGGTTTGTTTCTGTCCTTCTCCCTCCCAGCATTCAATACCACCCTCACTAATACCATCATGACACACAGTTTCCCTTTTGCCTCATCTGGCTTCCTTTCTAATTCCACTTATCTACAGTGAATGTGGGTTTTTTTATATTTTACAATGAATGACTGATTTTCAGATCCGGCTCTTTTGAAAACAGGCAGGATAGGTAGACAACTTCTCACTGACATGAAATGACTTATTGGGCACCATAGAGAGTGATGCTGTATCCAAAGAACAGGAAAAGCACAGCTGAGCAACTAGCATCAAGCTCCTGGGAGGCTGTCTATGGTTAAAACAGAAGCAGAGTGTCCTCAGTCTGGCTAACACATGCCCCTGCCAAGGAGAACAGTAACCAGGAGACCAGACTGTGCCAGCTGCATTGGTAGAAACTGGATGGAGGCCAGCCAAACAGTGCAAAGGCACTGACTTTTGACCACTCCTGAAATACACTGAATTGGATTCAGGAAACCAGAGCAAGACTACATCCCTTTTTTTTCCTCTTCTTTAGCCATCTGGTTCTTCAAATCACCAACAGCTCAATTTGCCATTTAGCACAAACATACCACTTCCCTAAGTGAAAAAGGACTGTTCAGCTCCAAGTGCCTAGAAAGAGAAAAACTTGCTAGACTTTGCTACTAGCCTGCTGCGTTACTCTATGGAGAAGAGGCAAAAACAAGCTGATGGCAAGTTTGAGGCTGCTCCAGTCCTTGCAGCCATGAAAGTCTAAGTAGGCCACAGGCTCTTGTGAAGGGTGTGTGTGTGGTCCAAGTGATTTCTCATATTACCACACCTCATGGAGTCACAAGCTTGTTATCAAGTATTTCCATGGAGAGGGGAGAGGTGGGAAGCAAAGGGAGATAATCTTTCTTTTTCTCCTCTTGGGAAAAAAACCCCAAGAAAATCTGTTCTCTGTTATCATCTCAGACCAACAGTGTCACCAACTGACCAACACCCTTGTGTGGCAGTCATTTCTTAACTGAAATCATCTATGTCTCAGCTGCTGCAGCTCCAAATTGCACTCACACCATTTGGCTTAAAATGCTGCACACTTGACCAAAGGTGTGTCCATTTCGGAAGATCCCCCACAGTTAACAGGCCAGGTGCCTCTCTCCTCACACAGATGTATCTTACCACTGGGAGAAAGCAGACAGGTACAGCCAACTTTATGGGGCAGCTGTGAAGGGAAGTGAAAAAGTATGTGGAGCAGTCAAAGAAAAAATATGTCTGGCAAGTTCTCATGGTGCCGTCATGTTCCATGAAATTCACATTTTGTGCTAGTGGACAGCCAAGCCTGTAACCACGGATTTGCTTTAATCACTGGACAGCTCCCATGAGGCTGGGCCCAGATTCCCACCCCTGTAATCTGCAGCATTTGATGAAAACAACTTGGATTAAATTAATCTAGGGCTAATAGGCAGAGGTTGTAGTTTGATTTCCTCCTAACTGTTGCCAAAGCAAGATGACATATTTACTGCCTACTCAAACTAATGATGTTTGAAGTGGATAAAAAGGGGAAAAGGAAAAACAAGTTCAGTCTTCGCTTCTAAAAGGACTGGACAAACTTGCTATATGAAACAGTATACACCACACATTCTTATGAAGAGATGGCAACCAAAATGCAGAGGCATCTCTGCACTTTAATGCCTGCAGAGACTTTGAAAAGCAGCATCCTTGACTGCTTACATGCAATTCATTAAAATCTCCATTTACTGCAACAACAGTTCTGTCTGTGCAGCCAAATTACTACTGAGCTGTATTGGACATGTCTGCCAGTCATTATTTCCAGTTACACAAGAGTCTAGTTTTAACTTTCTCCCTTGCTCTTGGGAGTTGCACACCATTCTCCAGGCACTTCTTAACAGCATTGCAGGTTTCAATCCATTGCATCCTTACAATGACAAAAATATTTTTTATCTCCAATGGATATGAAGAAAAATCAACTGAGACGTCAGTTTCACTGGACAGATACACACAGATCACAAACTGTGGGAATTCATACCTTAGGCTCTGTTAGCCTAAGCCACGGCAGAGACTGGCAAAGACAACTGCAGCCCTCCACACCACAGCTGAGGCAGGTTGGAATCATGACCTGCTAGTGCTCACAATGCCTGTTCAGTTGATTAATAACTTTGGAGACACTGGTCCCCCAGTTCTCTGACAGCCAGAGTAACTCATTATGCCACTCCTTTAGACTGTGCTAGTTGCACATGACAAAAGGAAAGTCCTGTGAGGTCACATTACTCAGCTCCCTCAGGGGCTAATTCAACACTTCCCTTTTCATAGTGCCTCATTCAGCCCAATTACAAGCGTCCCAAGCAAAAAACCTCACACTTTCCCTTCTGTGCAACAGACTGATCTCGGCTTATCAATCTCAAAGGAACCACTGTGATCCATCTATTCTGTTCCCTTACCAAGCACAGTTTATAGGTTATGCTGTATGAACTAGGCTATATCTTCAACAAAAATAGCCATTCTCAATTTACAGACATTTAGGACAATTAACCACCAGTGAGTAAATTGTGCCACTGTTTAATTGCCCATAGCCTGCACTTTAGTACTTAAGCATTTCAAGATTCTGCTGCTCATCACTGCTGCAGCAAAGACTAAAATAGCAGAGTGTGCTTTAGTGCAGAAAAGTGAGATTTTTACTCACCTTAACATTTAAAATCCTGAAAATCTGTGACTGGTACAAAGCATTCAAACACATAAGGGACTTAGACAAGCAGAAGAGGTGGTCAATGTCAGAACTGAAATTTCTCCTACTTCTCATCAGTCCCACAGAGGGATGCTTCTAAATATGAGGTAAGAAACTTCTACAGTTCTGAAACACCAGTTCACACTGCTCTCTTTAGCTTTTTGTCCAGGTTCTCCTCTGCTCTACAGAAGGAGTACTGGATATATGCAGTGTATATGCCAGATGCATAAGCATTCAAAAACTGTGTGACAGCTGATATGGACACATTCCTAGATTGTTTCTCAGGACCACAATTGCTTAGAAATTATCTTAGCAATGATCCCCAAGACTCTGGCTGCAGGACTTCTCCTCGCATTTGGTTTTCTCTTGCCTCCTTACTGAACAGTAGAAATCAGGATCTAAGAATCAAAGTGAGGTGTGGAAGAAAACTCCTAACCTCAGATCACTTTACAAACACATGTAAAACTCAGAAGTTGGGACCAACTTCTAATCTTGGAACTCAGGCTCTACAGGATCATGCTGGCTAAAACAGCTTCTTTGGTTCTTGATGGCACTATTATCTCTATGTGCAATAGAGTCTTCTACCACAGGGAGCAGTTGAAAATGAGTCTATACATTAATTTCCAAGATTTAATCCACTCCCATAGCTCATTTCAATCCCTGAACATCAGTTTATAGTTTCTCTGGAGTTGTTAATGTGTGACTCATAGAATGCTTTCTGTAAATCTCTAGAATTACCTAGTTCAATGACGCTGTTGACTTCTTGCATTTAAAAGTCACAGAAAACTGTATTAACCTTCAGAGAGCATTTTGCATTGCAAGTGATTGGTTGGGTTTGATTACAACACCATTCAGCAATCATGAAGAAGAAAAGAGTTGCAAGAAAGCACTGCATTCAAACATGAGCAACACAAAACAAACATGATCTGTTTTTGTAGTATTTCCATACTTATTATTTGTCATTTCACCTAATTTACCATAATCTGCAAATTCGTTGTATTTCCAGGTTTCACTAAGGAACACTAAGTACTACCTGTCCCTGGTTTATTTCACTGTTTAATATTGTACCCAGCCTGAATCAGAATCACTGACATCACTCAGATCCTAAACAGCCTCAATTTCTGCAACATATTTCACTTACATCTCATATCTGTTGTTTCACCTGTCTGGAGTAATTGCAAGCATTTTGTCTGGCACTATTACTGCACTCATGGGTTCTTCATAATTCATGAGTCGCAATTAGTCCTATTCAACAGATTATTTGGTTTTACTCCTAGCTGGGACAATTTTGCTTGGAATTTGCAACATTTTATATACTAACTGCCAATCCTCAGCATCATTCTCCTTCCTGTCTCAACTATTCAGTATTTCACTTGCTATTTTCAAACCATTTGGTGATTCCTTAGGATTTTTTTTATGCTTAAAAAAATTCCTACAACTGAAGTAATATAGTTGTGAGCTAATGCCCTTAAAATCTTGGGGCAACATGCAATCCAGGCCTGCTAGTCTGTACCTAATTCAATGCTTATGTTGTATCTGTACCAGTTTTTCCCTGTTGTTTTATGTTTGCAAGATTGCCATAGCCACACAGATATTAAAACTTCTTGTGTGTGTGCACTAGGACTACATGCAAGCAGCTTAGTCATTCTGCAGCCAATGTGGCTTTCAGTCCCCTTCTCCTCTCATTAGCAGACTTTCTTTCTCACAGAGATTTCTTTTTCTCCAATGTATTTGTATCTCTCTCACTCTAATCCTATTGACATTAACTTACTCTGAGTTTTCTGTTGCCTTATCTTAGTAACAGCATGTTCCTGTCTGGTTTTCTTCTTTTCTAATTCCAGTGCTGGGTGTTTAGCTTGCAAGGGGGACACCTAGTCCCCTTGTAAACTCTGTGTTTGAATGACCCCTTGTAAAGTTACATTCTGTATCCTCTATCTCAGGTTTCTTATTCTAAAGTGTTCTTGACTGCTGTGCTTTTGTTTTAAAGCACTACAGGATCTCCCTCCCATCTTCAAGATTAGTGTTAGTTATCCTCTCATTAGTTAATATACTTCTCCTGAGCATTTCCTGCAAAAAGCTTGAATAAAACCTTCTGTTGCAAGGGATGTAAAAATGTATGCTCTCCTTCATACTCATCAAGAGTTTTAGAAGTTACATGAAACAGTTATTAACTTAGTGGACAATGACCCAATGAGAAATTGTAGTGCTTGAAGGCATATAATTGATCTAGTGAAGACTTCTGGCCTCTCTGGAGTTAGAACAGGCCTGCATGTATTGACTAAATGCTACATTCCAGTTTGATTTCCCTGGGAGTGCAATGCTGAAAGGCAGCTGGACACAGAAGAGATACATGGCCTTCTCACATCAGATGGCCATGTATGTAATTCCAAATCTCCTATTTGATACAAGCTCATCCTTTTTTTTCCCAGGAACACCATCAGGCAAGGCAAACAATTACTATGTGTGAAGTTCTTGTTACACCCAAGAGAAACAGAGATGGAGTTAAGTATCTTTACTACACCCAGCAAAAGACAAGAGGGGCAGGTTGTCCCTACACAGATCTGAGAGCATCATTTATGTGGCTCTGAGGATGGAGGAACTCTCCTTCATTAAACTTACCACATAATCATATTTATGCTTCAGGTTCCAGCGACAGATGGGACACTGGCCAGAGGGGTTTGGAGGAGTTGGTGCTTCAGCATCCTCTATAATTCTCCCTTCAATCTAGGAAACAATTCAAAGGATATAGTGATCAGGCATAGCTTGGACATCTACCTGCACCTGTGACCTGAGAAATACTTTTCATCCAGTCCACAGTACATCGACCACTACTGCAGAGATGTCAGGGGAACAGTATCTGCATTATTCAAATTATTTTTACACAGATATACCAAGCACTTTGGAAATACACAGACTGTAGGGGGAAGAACAAATCCAAAGGGCATAGACAACCCATTGGCAAATTCTTGTGTATGTTTTACTAAATGTGAACTAGGTGACAGTCAGTGTGAAGTTCTCATATTGGCCTGAATTCTGTTTATTTGAACCATCATGCCTTGAAGTTGTACTGGCCCTTTAGCCAAAAGCTAAAAATGAATTTTTTTTCTGGGAATATGGGAATGTCACAGAATAGTAGATACATGCTGTAGACTAAAACATGCAGGGGCTTGCTAGATTATGAATCATCAACAGGAAAATTCTGAGCAAAAGTTAAATTTAAGAAAGGATTGTTAGATGTCTGAGGGATTTGTGGTCTTCTTTTTTTAATACACCAATATTTTATTCAGTTTAATTCTCTGAACAGTTCTTTTATGAGATTATTTCAGAAGAGTAATGAGGCTGTTGAAGGGTCTCAAGCACAAGTGCTATGAGGAGAGGCTGAGGGAGCTGGGGTTGTTTAGCCTGGAGAAGAGGAAGCTCAGGGGAGACTTTATTGCCCTCTACAACTTCCTGAAAGGAGGCTGTAGTCAGGTGGGGTTTCGTCTCTTCTCCCAGGCAACCAGCAGTAGGACAAGAGAGCACAGACTCAAGCTCTGCCAGGGGAGGTTTAGGTTGGGTATTAGGAAGAGATTTTTTACAGAGAGAGTAGTCAGGGATTGGAATGGGCTGCCTGGGGAGGTGGTAGATTCACCATCCCTGGAGGTTTTCAAGATGAGACTGGATGTGGCACTTAGTGCCATGGTCTAGTAACGATGGTAGGGTTGGACTCGATGATCTTTGAGGTCTCTTCCAACCTGGTTGATTCTATGATTCTATGATTTGCAGTTCAAGCATCTTGGTACCTCAAAGAGACAGTATTGTCAATTTTTCGGTAAGATTCCCCTCACACAAGTGGAACAGCAAATCTTCCAAAAACCAAAATGTAACTATGAATATATAAAGTGTAGGCCAGTATTTAATTTTCTATTCATCAGTATTTTCTGGGAAGCTGATATATCTGGTCTTGATTCTTGCCAGTCTTGCTTCAGACAGTACTTTGATTGTAATTCCATCTTGGAAATGAATAACAATTCAGAATGCTATGTCAATATCAATTTTTCTTAAGATAAATTTCATTAGTATAGGTTTTGGCAATTACTCCCCAGTTGCTGAGGACTGTCAATCCACTCAGCTGCTACTCAGAGGGAGTATAGGGGCTCTATGTTCTCAGCATGCTGATGAAATCTGGATTTCTTGGGGATTCATTATCTGCCTCATTTCAAACACTTCAATACTGATAAAAACAAGGACACACAGAAAGATGGATTTGGAAAAAGCTGATGCAGAATTGGCAGGATAAATGGAATGACTAGTGGATACACTGAGAAGCCTATCAAACCTTTGGTTTGTCAATTTACACCATTTGTACAAGATTTTCCTCATCTAAGGACACAGACAGATCTTAGACTGATGCCAGGATATTATACAGTAAAAATATCCAAATCTCCAGGAAGATTTTTTTCTATAAAGGGCTCTGCTAATGTAATGCATACCGTTTTCACCTTAAGCCTCAGTTAATGTTTTGGGACTTTGAGATTATAATACACTCTTTGTTAGGAGGTGCAGTCTCAGGCCAAGGGGTAACAGATTCAGATTGAAGGAGAGGAAATCTAGGCGAGGTATTAGGAAAAGGTTTTTTCCTGTGAGGGTGGTGAGACACTGGCACAGGTTGCCCAGGGAGGTAGTGGATGCCCCAGCCCTGCTGGTGTTCAAAGCCAGGTTGGATGAAGCCTTGAGCAACCTGGTCTGCTGGGAAGGTGTCCATGCCCATGGCAAGGGGTTGGGACTACATGATCTGTAAGACCCATTCCAACCCCTAAAATTCTGAGTCTATGATATACATCCCCCTTGAAACTGACCAAAATACAGAAATTCACTGAGTATTTGGTTGGTGTGCACGCTCCCACCTTATTTTGGTTAAAACAACTTCAGGGCATGCTTGTAAGCTCTTCTCTTTAGGTTTCTAGGCAAAGATTAGTTGGTCTGGCACTTGAAGACAAAGAAAAGGTACTTTCCATCACACCTACTGTCACACCTTAAACTTACTTTTGTTGACAACCTTAAGAGATCTTGTTAACTGCGATATATTTTAGATATACAACATCTAATAGAGTAAGTAACCTGCTCCATGCAGGTTTCAAACACAACAATGTCCACTAATACAACAAAACTTTGGACAGGATGTATTTCTGACAAAAATACTCAGATTTCAAAGGCATGAACAAACAGGTTTTGTCTGTTTCATTAGTAGGCAAAAAAAGTCTATCCCCTTCTTATCATACGTAGATTAGCATTTAGGTGCACTGTCTTCTAGCTATTCCCAAATAATTCCTGCTCTACTCTCATTGTATTTATATATTTCAAAATACCTGTGCTACCTGTCTTCAGCCAAGGCAGAGATTTCTACTGGCATATGTAATGTGAGCAGAATAATAAAATCTCCTTTCCCCTCCAGTAATTCCGGTGCTTCTTCTAAAACACAACAATTCTCTTGATAAATTGCAACAGATCAGATGGCGTTAATTAGATAAACTTCTAATTCTACTGCTTTGATCCCTTCCTTCCTGTCTTAGACCATTGTTGAGAAGGTGTTCTCCTTCATCAGTTACTTCAGAACTTCTGTTTTATTTTCAGGAGTTGTTTTGCTTTAGCTTTTAAGGTCTTCCTTTGGCAATACTTCATTCACTGAAAATTTTTCTTTACAAAGTGCATTTATTGTAATATGCAAGCTTTGTATCACCTGCAGTCACTATGGCACACACACAGTGACTAAGAAAACGCAACACAAACCAAAGGCAAGTGATCTGTGTGGCACATAGCTGGTACAGTTATCCTGTGATGCCACATTAGGCCACCAGCCCAGGATTAAGTGAGAAAGCCACTTGGCCAACCTCCTTTGTGCCTGTCCGTACTCAAGATGATGCCAAGTGATACCAGTGTAAGAAACAAACCCATATGAAGTTCTTGTGTCTGGTGTTTAAGGTTCTGAATGCTTTTGGTCAGGGCATCCAACTTTACTGGGGGTGTAGTGACGGAGGGGTTTGGTGCTCATGGATGGTTCTGACTGGAGGCATCTGTAATCGGCAACAGGGTGACAATCCTGCCCTTCAGCAGCCAAATCCTCAATTGCTTACCTAAACTTACAAGACATTCCTACCACGGTTTTGCCTTCACACTCTAAGATGTCTTCTATAGAACAGTTTTAGGGGTTGGAATGACTCTACAGATTATCTAGGCCCAACTCTCCCTGCCATGGGCAGGGACACCTCCCCACCAGACCAGGTTGCTCAAGGCTTCATCCAGCCTGGTTGTGAATATTGCCAGGGTCAGGGCAGCCACTACCTCTCTGGGCAACCTGTGCCAATGTCTCACCACGCTCATAGGAAAAGACTTTTTCCTAATACAGGGGTTGGAATGACTCTACAGATTATCTAGGCCCAACTCTCCCTGCCATGGGCAGGGACACCTCCCCACCAGACCAGGTTGCTCAAGGCTTCATCCAGCCTGGTTGTGAATATTGCCAGGGTCAGGGCAGCCACTACCTCTCTGGGCAACCTGTGCCAATGTCTCACCACGCTCATAGGAAAAGACTTTTTCCTAATACCCAGCCTAAATTTCCCCTAATTTGAACCCATGCCTTTCCCTCAGGTCCTGTCACTGGTCACCAGGGAGCAGAGATCAGAGCTGCCCCTCCACTGACCCTCATGAGGAAGTTGTAGATTGCTATGAGGTCTTCCCTCAGTCTTCTCTTCTCCAAACTGGCCACCACTCAGCCTGTCTTCACAGGGGAGATGCTCCAGTCCTCTTATCAACTTCGTGGCCTCCTCTGGACTTGCTCCAACAGTTCCAAGCCCTTCTTAGGTTGAGGCAGAAAAGTCGCCGGTTTTTTTTTCTTAACTTGGGGGTGGAACGGAGGTAAAGGGCGGACGGAGGACACACACGACTGGAGGCTGAAGGCAGGAGAAAGCGACACCCAAGGCAGCTACTAAGGAAAAAGGGGGTGCAGCGACTTACTGTGGTCGTGTTGCCTTCAGTCACCTCCACGACTGCAAAAAGAAGAAAACAAACAGA
>NW_008691819.1:0-7900 GCF_000695815.1 Acanthisitta chloris | reverse complement strand
TTCAAGGCCAGGTTGGATGGAGCTCTGAGCAACCTGGTCTAGTGGTAGGTGTCCCTGTCCATGGCAGGGGGGGTGGAGCTAGATGATCTTTAAGGTCCCTTCCAACCCAAACCATTCTATGATTCTATGATGTTACTTACCATATGATGCTGTGCTCAGCAATAAAAGCTGAGAGAAAGGCAAAGCAGGGGGCATTCGTTATTACAGCATTTCTCTTCCTAAACATCTGCTACATGTACTGAGGCCCTACTTCCCAGTAAGTGGCTGGATACCACCTGCTGATTGGAAGTAGAGAATATTTTTTCTTTTTTTTCCTTTGCTTATGTGCATGGACTTTTCATTTTTGAACCTCCTTTATCTCGGCCCACGAGTTTTTAATCTTATTTTCTCCCTGTCTCACTGAGGAGGGAAGGGAGAGAGCAGCTTGGTGGACACCTGGTAGCCAGCCAAGGTCAACCCACCACAGTCCTTTGTGGCACCCAGTGTGGGGTACGTGACAGCAGCAGTTTTGAATTGAGCATACTATAGCTATAGTAGTTATTAAGTGGCAAGCTTCTATGCAGATCATGGAGTTTGCTAGCTGTGCAGCTTATCTCTTTATTTTTCTGAGCTTGGGAGCATGTTAATACAAACAGTAGCTGTGCACTTTGCCCTGGCATTGATGCCTTTACTGTGCTGGAGTATCCATCTTGTGGAGAGAATGTGGGAATATTCCCTCTTCCTATCCAGGACTATTGCGGGTGGCTTTATTGCACAGGCTCCCAAGGTCCTTGTTAGCACCTCCCATAGCCCAGGACATTACACCTGAACAGACAAGTAATCCTGTTGAATTGACATGCCACCTGATATGCCTTGGCTATCTAAGTGACAACCAGCAGCTTCTAGCCCTGTACTGCAGCTTGGCCTATGCTTCTTGAGCCACAATTCTGTACTATCAGAGGACTGTGGTTAAGACAGGGACCCAAAACACTTCTGAGAGTGCCATGATTGAGACTGGCATACAAACTACATTTAACAACACAATAGTTGAGACAAGGTGTCAAAATTCCAACTGCAGTAATTGCCCCAGTAGTGAAAACAAAACACAGGACAAGGAGGCCAACTGGTGCATATCATCAATTAAATTAGTAAGGGAGGAAGAGGAAGGGGCTGATCAGGAAGCTGGTCCTTTAGCAAAGAAATGGGAGGAACAAATGAGAGAAATCTGACAAGAGGCAGAAACTACATGACTTTGAATGAACTTTGAGACATGTGGAAAGATTACAGCTGACAGGTAGGTGAGTGGATTGCTGCCTGACTGCTCTGATGCTGGGATAGTGGGGCCAACATTCCACAACTGGAAGGTAAGGAAGCCAAACAACTGTGATCCCTTGCTAGAAACCAGGGAATTAACAGAGGAATTGGGAAAGAGGCAGCAATTAACAGTCTCTGGAGGAGGCTTCTGCCAAGTGTAGAAGGCAAGATATTCATTCAAGGAGACCTTGCAAATTACCAAGGAATGTGGAATTTCGCTGACAAAGACATCCAGTACCTGAGAGAATCAGTGATGCTGGAAGTCCTAGACAACAATGAGGTCTCTGAAGATGCAGATGGACACCCTGTGCGTATGGGCCATATGGAGGAAGGTCATCCAAAATGCTTCAGCATCATATTCTAACAGCTTGGTAACAATGTATTGCTGAGATATAGATACACCAGCTGTGGAGAGAGCATCTTCCTGACTCCAAAATGTTGAAGAAAATCACTGTCCCTCCACATTCCAATGGGCCAGCACCTTGTCTGTCAGAGGTGCCCACAGAGTCAGTCCCCTCCTGCCTTGGTCAGAGGGAAAGGGAGTCCGAGGCATATGTCATGAGGCGCACTCTGGTTCTTGTGTGACAAGGGGAGGATATGAGGAAGTGGGATGTGGGGCCACCTTTAAGCTGGAAGTCCATGTACAAAATCTGAGGGGAAAGACAGCTACTAAGAAGGGGACATCCAAGAAGACTGTCAGTGTAGTTGATGTTGAGACTGAAGAAGGTAATCAGTGATCTCCCAGACATAAAGGACTGAGATCTCACACATACACACACACACACAGAATCACACAGAATATTCGGAGTTGGAAGGGACTCACGAGGACCGTCGAGTCCAACTCTTGGCTCTGCACAAGACATTCCTGAGAATCACACTGTGTGCCTGAGAGCATTGTCTTTGAACTCTGTGAGTCTTGGTGCTGTGACCACTTCCCTGGAGAGCCCATTCCAGTGCCCAACCACCCTCTGGGTGAAGAACCTTTTTCTAATATCTAACCTAAACCTCCCCTGACAACTTCAGGCCATTCCCTTGGGTCCTGCCATTGGTTGCCAGAGAGAAGAGATCAGTGCCTGCCCCTCCACTTCCCCTCATGAGGAAGTTGGATACAGCAATGAGGTCTCCTCTTCTCCAGGCTAAACAGGTCAAGTGACCTCAGCCACTCCTTGTATGGCTTCCCCTCAATGCCCTTTGCCATCTTTGTTGCCCTCCTCAGGATGTTCTCTAATAGTTTTATATCTTTCTTCTATTGTGGTGCCCAAAACTGCACACAGTTTTCAAGGTGAGGCTGCACCAGCTCAGAACAGAGCAGGACAATCACCTCCCTCAACTGGCTGGCAATGCTTTGCCTGATGCACCCTAGTACACGGTTGGCCCTCATGGCTGCAAGGGCACACTATTGACTCATATTCAACTTGCCATTGACAAGGACCCCCAGGTCCCTTTCCATGGCACTACTTTCCAGCCTCTCGTTCCCCAGTCTGTACATACAGCCAGGGTTGCCCCGTCCCAGGTGCAGAATCTGATACTTGCCCTTATTAAGCTTCATATGGTTGGTGATTGCGTTATCAAGATCTCTCTGCAAGGCCTCTCTGCATTTGAGGGAGTCAACAGGTCCACCAAATTTTGTATTGTAGGCAAACTTGCTTAGTGTCCCTTCAAGTCCTGCATCCATATGAAGACACTGAAGATGTTGAAGAGCACTGGGCCCAAGATGGCACCCTGTGGAAACCCATAGTGAGTGGTTGCCAGCCTAATGTAATCCCATTCACTATAACCCTTTGCGCTTGACCCGTGAGCCAGTTGCTCGACCATCACATGATGCATTTATCCAGCTCTATGCTGGACAGTTTGTCCAGAAGGACACTATGAGAGACTGTATTGAAAACTTTGCTGAAATTAAAAAAGATTACATCAACTGGCTTCCCTTAATCATCTAGGTGGGTTACCTTGTTGTAAAAGGAAATCAGATTTGAAAAGCAGGACTTTCCCCTCATGAGGCCATGCGGGCTGTGACCAATGACTGCATTGTCCTTCAGGTGTTTTCAATATATCGCAGATCAATCTTCTCCACAATCTTACCAGGTACTAAAGTAAGATTGACAGGCCTGTAGTTACTAGGGTTATCCTTCTTGTCTTTCTTGAAAATCGGGACAAGGTTAGCCAGCTTCCAGTCCAGTGGGACCTCTCCAGATTCCCAAGACTGTTCAAAAATCATTGAGAAAGGCCTCACAATGACATCAGCCGGCTCCTTAAGTATTCCTGGATGAATCCCATCAGGTCTCATAGATTTATAGGGAGCCGGCTGGAGCAGCAGATCCCTCACAACATCAGAGTCAACTGGGAGTTTATCATTCTTACAGCCATGGTCCTCCAGCTCAGGGCACTGGGAGCCCCTTAGTCCATCATTGGTGTTGAAGACAGAGGTAAAGAAAACATCTCTGCCTTGTCTATGTCCCTTTTTGTGAGGTGAGCATCCTCATCCTGTAATGGGCCGATGCCAAATCTGCACTGCCTTTTGCCATTAATGTATTTAAAGAAACTCTTTTTATAGTCCCCCACAGTTCTGGCAACTTCAAATCCAATTGAGCTTTGGCCCCACAAATTTTCTCCTCGCAGTGGCAAGCAGCATTTCTGTATTTCTCCCATGTCACCTGACCGTGATTCCACTTCGCCTTCCCTGCCTATCCCTCCTGAAGAGCCTGTAACCATCCATCATGGCACTTCAGTCACAGGACTCATGCCACCAGGTTTCACTTATGCAAATTACGTTGAATCTCTGGGACTGGGCCAAAGCTTCAATCTCCTCTTGTTTGTTCCTTATGCTGTGTGCCTTGGTATAGAAGCATTTCAGGTGTGGTTTATTATAGCCAACACCTCTTGGACCAGATTGAGGGCTCCCATTAGTGCTCACTTCCTCAAGTTTTGTCACACAATACCACTGCCTATCACTGGTCAACCTGGTTTTGTCCCTTATCCCCTTCCAAACTTGCTTAAAGCTCTATCAGTCAGCCCTGCTATCTCCTGTGCTAGAACCCTTTTTCCCCTCTGAGAAAGGTGCATCCCATCAGGTGTCATTAGACCTGGCATTGTATAAATCAACACATGGTCATAAACCCCAAAATGTTTCTGGTGACACTAGCCTCAAAGCCCTATGATGATCAACTCCCTTGATCCTGGTAAAAGGACCTCTGATCTGACCCTGCAAGGGTCAGACAATTAATACTCTGATCAGGAATGGGAATAGAGGGTCCCTGACTTCAGTCAGGGGGAGGAAAGGGATGACTGGATATACTGGACTGTATGATTCAATGGCCTGGCACATCAGACTCACAGAAGTTACAGTGGAGTGCCTGGTTAATGGTTGGACTTGATGATCTTATAGGTCTCTTCCAACCTTGATCATTCTATGATTCTAAGTATAAGGCCTTGATAGAGACTATTGCATAGTGTATGCTAGTGCCATCAGGGAATAGGAGCACAGAACCCATCTGGATTTCTGGACTGACAGGGAATGCCAACAGTTGTCTGTATCGGAGGCTGAGGTGAGCTTAACAGGGGACAAGTGGCAAAAGCACCCCATTGTGACTGACTCAGTGGCCCAGTGCAACCTTGCCATAGACTACCTCAGGAGAGGGTACTTCAGGGACTCAAAAGGGTACCGATAGGCTTTTGGCATAGCTACCATGAATAGAGAGAAAATGAAATGGCTATCTTGCCTGGCCTTGGAAGATCCTTCCGCTGTGGGCTTGCTGTGCATGGAAGAACAGCAGATGCCGATGACAGTGCAGCAATGGCAATATGACATCATCCAAGATTCCCTGGTTCCCACCCATGACCTGGTTTGCCAACTGGAGAGCAAAGCAATGATCAGCATGACACTCACCATTTAATAGTCCCATATCATCAGTGCAAAAGTCTGACAGAGTGGAGGTTAACAGTGGACTATTGTGGCCTGATCAAAGCCATACCATCTCTGAGTGCTGCCATATGGGACATATTAGAGCTCCAATAGGAATTGGAGTTGAAGACAGTCAAGTCATATACCACAACTGATACTGTCAATGCATTTTTCTCGATCCCTTTGGCATCAGAATGCAGGCTACAGTTTGCTTTCACATGGAGAGGTGTCCAGTACACCTGGAATCAAATGGCCCAGGGATGGAAGCACAGCTCTACCATTTGTCACAACTGATCCAGTCTGCACTGGAACAGGGTGAGGCCCCTGAGCACCTGCAATACATAGGTGACATCATTGTGTGGGGCAACACAGCTGAGGAAGTGTTTGAGAAAGGGAAAAGAATAATCCAGATTCTTCCAAAAGCTGGTTTTGCCATAAGACAAAGCAAGGTCAAGGGACCTGTACATGACATATTTTTTGTGGAATAAAACGGCAAGACATAGGTTTTATCAGACTCAAGGGATGCATTCAATAAGAAAACAGCTATGTCTCCACCAGCTAATAGGAAAGAAACACAAGCTTTCCTAGGCCTTTGTGCGATTCTGAAGAATGCATATCTGGGTTAGAGTCAGCCTGTGAGCCCTCTCTAGCAAATGACCCAGAAGAAGAACCATTTTGACTGGGGCCCTGAGCAACAGTGGGCCTTTGAACAGATTAAATGGGATAGATTGTGCAGTAGCCCTTGGGCCTGTGCATACAGGACCAGCTATGCAATATGTGGTCTACATTCCAGACAGGGAGCATAGCCTCACCTGAGGCCTCTGGCAGAAAGCACCAGGAGAAACCTGAGATTGACCTGTAGAGTTTTGGAGCCAGGGTATAGAGGCCTGCTACACCCCAGACTAAAAAAGTGATACTAGCAGCATATGGAGGAGTTCAAGACACTTCAGAAGTTGTTGATACAATGTGTTACAATTGCCTGTGCTACACTGTATGTTCAAAGGAGATGTGCCCTTTACACATCATGCAACCGACACTAAGCAAGAGGGTAAGTAAGTGGGTAGTGTTGATCATGCAACAAGCTCAACTGGGAAAACCCAACCCCCCAGGAATCCTGGAAGAGATCATGAACTGGCCAGAAGGCAGAGATTTTTGAGCATCGCTTGAGGAGGTGGCTGTGACCAAGGGGCACCACCATAAAATGAGTCATCAGAAGATGAAAGGCATTATGCTCTCTTTATGATGAATCCTGTCGTGTTGAAGGAAATAATCAGAAGTGGAAAGATGCTGTGTGGAGTTGCACACGACAAATCATTGAAGCCACTGAAGGAGAAAGTGAGTCAATTCAGTTTGCAGAAGTGAGACATCCAACTAGCACATTTGAACGAGAAAAGTGGCCACTCCTCTACCTCTATACTGACTCCTGGATGGTGGCTAACGCCCTATGGGGTGGCTACAGCAGTGGAAGAAGACCAATTGGCAATGCAGGGGTAAACCCATCAGGGCTGCTGCATGGTGGCAGGACATCGCTGCACAGGTGTAAAACATGACTATAAAGGTACATCATGTAGATGCTCAGATGCTGTAGTAGCTTTACGTGGCCAGGTTTTGGCAGTGGAGGGGCTACAGGGGTGGCTTCTGTCAGAAGTTGCTAGAAGTTTCACCATGTCCGGCTGAGTCAATGTCAGCCGGCTTCAGGACGGACCCACTGCTGCACCAATGCTGAGCTAATCAGTGGTGGTAGTAATGCCTCTGTGATAACATATTTAAGAATGAAAAAAAAAGTTATTGCACAGAGGAAATTGTGGCCAGAGAAGAGAGGAGTGAGAATATATGAGAGGAACAACTATGCAGACACCAAAATCAGTGGAGAAGGAGGGAGAGGAGGTACTCCAGGTGCCGAACCCTGTGGCCCATAGTGAACACCATGGTGTAACAGGCTGTTCCCCTGCAGCCCATGGAGGTCAACAGGGTGCAGAGATCCACCTGCAGACCATGGAGGAGACTCATGCCACAGCAGGTGGATTCCTGAAGGAGGCTGTGAACCTGTGGGAAGCTGGTGATGGAGCAGACTCCTGGCAGGGACCTGTGGAGAGAGGACACCCATGCTGGAGTAGGTTTCCTGGTAGGACTTGTGATCCTATGGGGGACCCGTGCTGGAGCAGGCTGTCCCTGAGGGACTGGATTGCACCCTGTGGTGGGTGGCCCACACTGAAGCAGTTTGTGGAGAACTGTAGCCCATGGGAAGGACTCACATTGGAGACGTTTGTGGAGAAAGGAGTGATAGAGCGGCTTTGGTGGGTGTCTGGCATCTAGCCAGGGTCAACCCGCTACAACACATGCCCAAAATCCATGCCACTGAAGAACATCCAAACAACAAACAAGTTGACAAGATTGTCAAAATTGAAGTGACACAGTTGGACCTGGACAGCGAGCATAGGAGTGAGCTATTTGTAGCTCAGTGGGCTGATGAAACATCGAGACATCTAGGGAGATGCAACATACAGATGGACTTGTGATCAAAGGGTGGAGCTGACCATGGAGGCTCATGACTGTGAAACATGTGCTGTAATCAAGTGAGCCATACAATTAAAGCCTCCCTGGAATAGAGGGTGGGGGATGGATTCTTGATATGGTGAGGGCTGGGAAATTGACTATATTGGACTGCTGCCATGAATGTGACAAGGTGTGCTGGTTTGAGCTGAA
>NW_008691818.1:268239-278520 GCF_000695815.1 Acanthisitta chloris | reverse complement strand
GCTGTTGTGTGACAGGGCTAAAAAGGTCAAGTCTGAGTTTCAGTGAAGATTCTGTGAGGAAAAAAAAGCAGTATAGTTCCCCATAGAGGTTTTACTCCTGCTGGCTAAACATACTCAGTCCTTTCCCTTCTATCTGGATACGTTGATATGTTCACTGAGTGAATTGGCCAGCCTTCATCAAACAATTGGAAACATTTTAGGGTTTGGAACAGACACCTGCACTGCAACTTCTGGAAAAGATATGAGCAGCCATGTCTTGTGAAGCATAACTCCAGTGCCTACCAAAGCTCACAGTCTTTCTGAATGTGTCAGGGGTGCATGGCAGCCCTAATTAAACACTTCATGCGCCAGTGATTAAAACATTATGCTTACCTGGGGACACCACATGTTCACCAATATAGTAGAGTAACCAGCAGAAGAGATATATCTTTATAATATCTCAGTCCCTTGGATAAGTACATGGGTCTTTGCCTCAAGATATGCAGAAAAGTTTTATTCCTGCATCCCAGTCAAGCAGATATTGCTACTGCTCATCATCCATTGAAGCCAGACAGTCTTTATGAAGTCCCAAGCAGTTGTCCTCCAGCAAAATTCCATCTAGTCTATATGTGATCTGAAATAGAGATACTGGATGAGTCTCAAGCTTACTACACAGATCCATGCCATCTCTCCAGCTTTCATGGTAAAGAATGTTCTTTTGGTATGGTCTCTGGCTGATATCAGACACTATAAAGCAATGCTACACATGTGGGTCACATCATACACATTTAGTACATTTTTCTGTCTCCTTTCCCTTAACTTTCTTCTCTTTTTCTTTAACATGTTTAATCTCTTATATGCATTCCTCTCCTGCCTCTTTATTTTAAGGCTGCTTGCTGATATCTGCATTACAGGCCTTTCAAAATGGGTGCTCTGGAAATGAGAAGCCCAGTAATCTTCTGAACTTACTCTACAAAGAAAAATATCTCTCTTCATTTCCCACATACTCTGTGCTGTTTCTTGACTAAAACTAAAGCTTAACCTGCCAGGCTTGCTTTAATCCTTAAAAAATACAACTGCAACAATGATCTTTGTAGAAGTAAACAGAGATAAGCCTACTCTGAGGAAGCGAGAGGATTAGCTGAATATCTCTGAATGGCTAAACCACTTATAATCATTATTTGTAGTGTATCTATCATGTGTTTATTATTCTACTATGTGCCAGAAAAGACAAAGTCAAAATAAATATGGGAAAACCATATTCCTTAATCAGCCTATCTTTTTCATTGCATGCATATGATTGGTTATATAGCAGAGTTCCTGCAGAATTGCATGGCATCCAGGGCATTTGCTTACCCAAAGTGGAAGAAATTCACACAGCTGCTAAAAGTCACAAATACCAGGCTCATATACAGCTTGCTATAGTTTGCCCCACTTCACAAGATTAACCTCCATGAATTATTTTGACCAACATCATTTTAAGTTAGCATAGCAAAATCATTTGTGCTTTGAAAGTCCAGCAAATAATTCATTCATCACTCAGCAGGTATTCAGAAAAGAGATTTTCTTGAAATGTTAAGTAATATATTATTAAGATATTATTACTCAGGTATTCAGAAAAGAGATTTTCTTGACATGTTAAGTAATATATTATTTTGAATACCATCACTGTCCTCTCACTGGAAAGGAGAAATGAGCAGATATTGGTGTCTGGACTGGGAAATCTTGCTTTCAGTTTTGGTAAAGCTCATTTTATTGTAAAAATAAGCAACCAGATGGCAACCTGCTCTCAGAGAAACATGTTATTTATCAGACTATTTGTTTTCAAGACACTTTCTGCAATGAATCATTATTGACAGTCTTTTTGAAAGTCATGTTTGAAATAAAGATTAGGTTAGGCATTTTAATAATATTACTTTTCCCATTACTTTCAGACACATTGACATTCTGACACATCAAGACAAAATGTAGACAGGTAAAATTGTGTCAGTAAGTGAAATCCTTCTAAACAGAAATGCATCAGAACCAAACAGTTCAACATCCTGTAGTTTTAAACAAATTAGTGACAATGTTGGAGAAGTCATGGATCAAAAAAAGGTCTTTTAGTGGCCTCAGTACAAACGAATTTTGGGAAATGTTTTTAGCAATTGGTAAAACAAGGTTTTGATAGTCTTCTTGATGATGTTGTGGGAAAAAACAGGCAAATCAAACTGAGTTAAATAATTTAATAACTGAGATTATATGACTTGGCTGATTGCAATATCAGCAGCTAAAATTTGTAATCCAGAAGGTCATTCTCAGTCTTATGTTCCTTGTAAATTACTAGGAATATGATTTTACTCTTCTCCAAAGCAGCAGAAATGGGGTTTATTGTGGGTTTTCTTCCTGAATACAGTGGCATTAGTTTCAGCCTACATGTGGCAATTTGGGGGATCAAATACGTAGATTTTTACCAACAAAGACAAATTCTTGAAAGTTGTTTTCATGCTTTGTAAAAAAAAAAAGTTGGTGAGTTTATGTTAGACCTCTGGAGAGTTTTAGAGTTGAAAATAAATATTTACTTAGAAATTTGACATATAAGAAGCAGAAGTAATGTATATATCAAGAAAAGGTACTCAGTTTACCAGGACTAAAGAACAGAGTGAAATTTTTTTAGATCTCAAGACTTGCAGAACTGGTCTAAGCTGTGTTTTTGGAAAAATACAAATTTTATTTCCCTGTGGAAAATGTGCCATACAGCTGAACACATTCAGAAAACAAGGCACTACTCTGCTGAGCAGATACGGCACTGGGAGCAGTCAGGGAGTGAAAGAAGAAGCCTGAGGCACTGCAGATTTTCAAAACCAGGAAATCTTCATGGTCACTGAGTGGAAGTTTGAGAACATTAGGTTTTCACTTGCTAATCAAATAGTGAAGATTAGGTGGGATCTAAAAGCCTTGATGATCCTGTGAGTTTTAGTCCTTGGTCTAGAAACATATAAAGCATAGTTATGGGCTTACACATATACTGTTTCTTATAAGGCAGTTTATACTGTAAGAGTCTAAAAACTTTCATATGAGAAGCTGTCATAAGCAAGAAGCTTGACATAATTATTATCGACCTATAAGCAGTTGATTTATCTGCTCATCCCTTTTCATTTGTGACACATTTACCCATGTACAGAACAGATATAATATACTAGCCTGCTACACTATGAAGAATATTTAAAGCTGTAATTGGATATAGGTGCACACATAGAGAGAAAGACAGAAAGTAAGATAATATCATCCCAAAGTAAAACATGTTTGAAAACAGGTAATGAGAATGCTCACAGAACCTGAAGCATTTGAAGTGCTAGCTACAGCTTTTCTTTTATCACAAGGACATTCTGGTGCTGTTTCTACAAACCTCTGCTTTGATATTTTACTACCTCACTTCTTTGCATTCTTGCTTATCCTACCACCATTGTCTGTCTCTAGACTGTGAGCTCTGCAGAGCAGAGCACAGTAGAACATCTCACTATGTGTTCGTTCAGTAATGAGGACCCCAGTCTCAGATGAAACCTGCAGTCACTGCTGGAAGACAGCAATAATGATTTTGCATTCACTTCAGAAACACATGTAATAGCAACAGTTCAACATATTTACTTCTTTGCAGAAGTTCATATACCACAGTGGGACAATATCCTTTCTTTCCATGCTTTGTTCCCATACATCCCCAGTGCAATGTAGCACGTCTCCTATTTTGTCTCAGTAGAGGTAGTTCACAGGTGCTAACTTAATCTAGTTGAATCATTCCCCTTAATGCCAATTAAAATTCATAGCCATGTCTGAGAAAATATTTTTTTGGTCAGTGCCTGGTTGCTTATTTCTACATGACACATCTTCAAAGCAATGCAGAACTAGAAAGACCACCCTTCCCAGGCATATTAACCATATTTTTAATGGTACTTTGATCTTTATAATTGTCCTGGTTCTGGCCAGGACAGGGTTAACTTTTTGGAACAGCCAGGAGGGACACACTAGGACCCTGGGGTCCACGTCATGTCATGCAGAGGGGATGGAGCGGGGTGTGAGTATCCTTTTTTCCAGTTTAACCAATTGCACGGAGTGTATGATTAGGCAGCTCTGGGTTCCACACAGTGAGGAATCATGTGTGAATCCTTTGCCTGTCTTGTATACTCTGTTATTAATAATTTTGTTATTACTGTTCATCTTTCATTTTTGGCCTTTTTCATTCCATCTGTCTGTTAAAATATCTTTCAGATACAAGGTTTTCCTTCCTTGATAGTTTTAAAACTTTCTTTACACCTCTATCAGTCTTTTCATGCTTTCTATTTCAAGGAAAATGCTTTTCATTTCAACAACTAATCATCCATTCCATCTCTTCAATTGTCTCAAAACTTTGTCAAAGATTATTTCTTAATTATCTTCTTTAACTGCCTGATGTCATGCTGCTCTTACATTTCAGTTCAGTGTACAGGCCAACTATTTCCTTATGACAGATATACCTGCCTTACTTCTGCCTGTGCTGCCCAGTTCTACTCATAGTCTCTAAAAAAGTGCATTCATTCACTTGCTGGGTAATAGTCATGATAATAATCCAGAGTTACAGCCATTTGTTACAGGTATGGTTATTATGACTTTCCCCAAATGCATCAAGGCTCCCTCAGATGCACAGATCTTGTGCACCGATCAGATGACCTCCAGGAATCCCTTCCAAAGAGCATTTCTATTATTTTATGCATTGTGGTGTGTATGATTCTTTGGGTAGAGAACTGATTTCTCATATGGAGATATAGTCCTTCAGTCCACTGGAATGTTTTCCAAGTAAACTCGACCCTTCTGGCTAAAGTTTACCTTATATAGCTGGATAGACAGCCACTACTTCAAAGATCCTACAGTATTATCAGAAATTTAATACAGCTGGAAAGACTTCTGCACAACAAGGTGCAACGTACATAGAAGGAACACCAGGTTTTCTCCTGTGGCCTGAAAAGAGGTTTGTTTTCACATTTCTTCTGTGGAACACATCCATAGAAAAATTATACTTCTGTCTAAAGAAAAGATAGAATTATAGGATTGCTTAGGTTGAAAAGACCTTTGAGATCACCAAGTCCAACCGTTAACCCAGTTGGACTAAACCATATCCCTAAGTGCCAACGTCTTTTAAACTCCTTCAGGGATTGTGAATAATTCGTCTCCCTGGGTGACCTGTTCCAGTGCTTGCAGCCCTTTCAAGAAAGAAATTTTTCCCAATATCCAATCTAAATGTCTCCTGCCACAACTTGAGGCAATTTCTTCTTGTACTGTCACTTGTTACTTGGAAGAATAGATCATTACTAAAATCTCCAGATATCCTGGTATTATTTTAACCAAAAGTCAGTCTTCAATTAAAAAAATCAATATTTGGCAATGCTACCTTGGTAACTTACAGGAGCTGTATTCAAAATTATTCAGATCCTTTTACTTCTTCACCAAATTTGATGTCCATGCTTCATCTCCCATGATAGGTCTTCCTATATTAAGAGATGTGTCTGGCTAGGGCTAGACATACAAAGAAATATAGGGTCTATTGTGAGGAAATTCAAATAAATTCTTATGCTATGTAGAAGATGGTCACTTTGATTGGATGGAGTACATGGAATGGACAAAATCATCTCATCTCAAACACAAAGTCTCTGAAGAATTTTTGCAGGTATAAATCAGTCTGCACTGATAACTGTAAACAGCAGAAGAAGCAAGCAGCTTTACTACTACTGCTGCTATAATTTTTCATCATTTTTCAGTAAGCTTTTATGGACATGGCTAATTATGGAATCATTTCAGAATGTGGAGGAGGAACACACTTCACACAAAAGTGAAGCAAAAAGAAGTAAAAAGAACCACCAGAAATATAGTTGCACAATCAAGTGGGTTGGCAGCTCTAGAAAAATTGGAGATTTGTTGACTCCTTTGAACAGTGGTCTGTTTTTTAGTATAAGAAATAACACTAGTGCTCCGCACCTCCTCCCCCTGCCCCCGCAAAAAAAAAATATATCAGAAAGTGTCTTTGTGTAAAGAGAAAAAGCTGACATGAGTTGTAAATTTTGGAAAACAAATTCTTCTCCTGAAGTGCAGAATGGATCATGGGAGGTAAGAATAATGAGCTGAAAGCCTTCAGACTGAGAAAGGCTTAAAATGCTGTTTTTTGATTTCCTAAGCAATTTACCATGCTACTGAGAAAATGTATAAAGGAAAGCAGCGTTTTGGCCAAGTTCCTTTCAGACCTCTTCACCAAACACACCCATCAGCTGTGGCCTGAACTTTCTGCCTGTTCAGACCCTGCTGAAATTCCTAATGCTCCTCACTGGCTGCTCTCATCAGCACTGCATTCAGTGCATGGCAGCACTGCTTACTCTGCAAAAATGTTTAGGAGATGTACAAATCTAATAAACAGAATTAAAGCTTCTGAAGCCTGGAGAGGTGAGATGTCTGCTGCCTGGACCAGATCAAATGAATATCACTTTCACCTATGGTTCTTAACTTCTGTGGTAAGTTATAAACCTTGTAATATAAGTCAACTTAATTAAAATAATTCCAGGATATAGAGCATAAGGAGGAATAATTAAACCTGGTACCACAAACCAAACAGTGACAGAATGAGCACACAAGGGGAAAGATAAAGGTCTTTTAATCAAAACAGATTGACATTAAATGAAAGAATTTTAAAAATATAAAAATAAAAAACACCAACTAAATACAGAGCTTCAAATGAAAATCAAGGAAGAAACCAATTACACCTCTATGCTGCCTCTGAAGCAGTGAGGAACAAAAAATATATTGAACAGATGAGTAAATATAAATCTTTAAGCAAAACAAAAGACAAGTATATCAGTGAATACTACCAAAATAGATTCCTAATACATTTTAACTTTATGGAAGAACAAGACAGATATTTACTTCAATTTTTATTAGTTTAACTCCTTTGCTGCAATGGTGCGGAAGGATATGATTTTCTTTGCTTAAACTTGAGAGTAAATGGAGGGACTGAACATGACACTGAAGATTAAGAGTATGTTTTTCATCATGTGGGTACATAGAGATCCTTGAAACAAGCTGAGTGAGAACTTGACATATGTTTTCCTTGTTTTAGATGTGTGGCTAAAGGGGTTACTAGTCCTCACAGCTGCTAGTTGCTAGTCACTTCTCCTTGCAGACCTTACCACCCTCTCCAGTCTGTTATGTCAGTCACTAAGTGGAAATTAAAACTGCTCAGCAAATTTAAATGCTACATTCTGGAATCTCCTAGGGAGTTTTTTTTCCTTTTTCTTTTCCTTTTCCTTTTTTTTCTCCCTTCTCATTTTTTTGATATCTAAAACAAAGTAGAAAGTCACAAATTAAGTGGATTGGAGCTGTGGTAACCTTCAGTAGGAAGCAAGAGCAAACAGAAGTTGCTTTTCAAGCTGGTATCACTCTATCCAGAAAGCGACCTCTAAGTACGATGTTCCCTGTGTGAGTGGCAAGGGCTGATTGCAAGGCTTGATTTTCCCAGCCCATATTCCTGTGCAGGTAGTATTTGCATAACGGGAGGAGACTGGAGGAAGTATTTGAAAATAGGCCTTGAAGAACCAAGGACCTGGATGGACTGTGTAGACACTGCAAGGAGCAAGCAGAGCAGGCATGTGCCTCAAAGATCTAACTGTGAAACAGTGTTGTCTGCAAGCTTCTTCAGAGCCATAACTGGGATTAATATGGGCATAACTAATGTATACAGTGGTAGGAAAATTGACTCCATATACCATAAAGACCTGGAGAAGAGAAGGCTCTGGGAAAACCTAGTACCTTCCAGTACCTAAAGGGGGCCTACGAGAAAGCTAGAGAGGGACTTTTGACAAAGGTGTGTAGTGATAAGATAAGGAGGAATGGCTCTAAACTGAAAGGGGGTAGGTTTAGATTAAAGAAAGAAATTCTTCATTATCAGGGTGTGAGTCACTGGCACAGGTCCAGAGATGTTGTAATGCTCATCCCTCAAATTGTGCAAGGTCAGGTTGGATAAGGTTTTGAGCAACCTGGTCATGAAGTATGCCATCAGATCATTCTGATTCTCAGAATCAGATCAAATTACTGATTCTGAGAAGCACTCTATTTTGCCAGAGGCTATTTTTCCTACATGTCTGTGGTGTTTGAGACATTAAAATTTGCCTTAGAAGGGGTTCAAAAAAAGCACCTTGCATGGCAACCTTGTCATTGTGCAAAATATGAACAGGATCTGTTTCCATCATCTGGCAGTCTTATTCGTACTGAAGAGCAGTGCCCTCTTCCAACACTGACAAGTGAGTCATATGAGTAGTGCTAATAATTTTACTGGAAACTGCATAAGAAATATCTCTCTGATATTAGTCAAGACCCCACAATCTGGATTTCTGAGGTGGATTCAATTTATAGAGTTGGCTACTAAAGGAGCAGGGTGAAGCTTCCAATAAGTAAAAGAACCAAACTCTGCACATAATATGTACATTTATACCTGGATTTTTATTTATTTTTTTTAAAGTAAAGCAATAAATTTAATTTAAGTAAATACAAACAATAGTAGGGCTAAATAGCTCAGTTAGGCACATCTCAGTCATCATTGTATTTAATGAAACATCACAGTAATCACAGCGTAAGTTGCAGATGCACTGCTATACTCATGGACAGCCAGAGACATGAACTAACACTGAATGGGAAAAGGTGCACTTGCATTAACTCATCTGCAAATTGATGTTCTCTGCTTTTCAGTATCAAACATTACTTGAATTTAACAACTTTGACTATTAATTATAATCTTGTACGTATCCACCCAGCTCATATAAATATATTTTTTAAGCTTGATGAATTTTTTCCCAAACTGTTTCTATAAAGAAAAAGCACACATTTATTTCTTATTTCTCCCTTTTGTTTTGGAAATGGAAGAACACGGTGCTTTTTTCTAGAACAAGGGCAATTTCTGTGGTACATCTCATACCCGACTATGAAAGGTAAGAACAGACATTGTCATGGGCTCTTCTTGAACACTGAGTGCTACAACCTAGACCCTGCTGCTGAGAAAACTTAGCTGGGTTTCCCTAATCTTTGTCATCTTGTGAGAAAATTCTTCTTCATTTGTATAAAAGGATACAGCAGAAAAAAAAATATTTAAAAATCAAATAAAGAAGAAAAGAATAAGAATGTCAGTGAGGATTCACAAACTCATAGAAAGGTTTGTGTTGGAAGGAACCTTTGAAGGTCATCTAGTTACAACCCTGATGCCATGCAGGGACACCTTCACTAGACCAGGTTGCTCAAAGCCCCATCCAGCTCGGCCTTGAACACTTCCAGGGATAGAGAATCCACAACAACTGTGCGGAGCCTTGCCACTGCCTCACCACACCCAAAGTGAAGACTTCTTCTGAACATTTAAGCTAATCTGCCCTCCTTTGGTTTAAAGCTATTCCCTCGTCTCATCACTGCATGCCCTCATAAAAAGTGTTTCTCTGGCTTTCTTGTAACCCTCTTTAGGTACTGGAAGGCTGCTTTAAGGTCTCCCTGGGCCTTCTCTTCTCCAGGCTGAACAACCCAAACTCTCTCAGCCTGAGCTCATAGGAGAGGTGCTCCAGCCCTCTGATTGTCTTCATGGTCCTCCTCTGGATTTTCTTCAGCAGGTTGACCTCTTTCATATGCTGGGGCCCCAGAGCTGAAGGCAGTATTGTCATGAGAGTAAAGGGTGATTCCAAAGCATAAGTCTGAGATGACCCTATCCAATTAGAGAAGAATTGCAATGATACAATCAATAAAGTAAGTTCTAACTCAGGCAAACATATTAATATTTAGAGTCAAATAATTCAACCATATTTGTGCCTGGCACAGTGGAAACTTGGTCCATAGAATATGACTCCAAGGCATTGCAGTAATACATATATTAAAAAAATAGCCAGAGATGAGGAAGTACTGATGCAAAGGGATGGACGAATTTGCTGCTGTTATCAAATGTAGTCATGTTGACTTTAATGGGATCAAACAGAAAGACAGAGTGTGATTACACCCTGGTAGGATTTATAAATTCATTATTAAGTACAAATACTGTTCCTTGTTTACATTTAAGTTTTCATTTTAATTGTACCTTAGTATGTTTTCTTTGGGAAACAAATAGATGTGACAAATTATGCCAGGGAATTTGTTGTAATAGATGCAAAGAACTAGAAGCCTGCTGTGAGCCATCAAACACATTTGGAGGTCAAAGCTATACTGTTTAATTCTTAGTTCTGTGAGAGAAATGATTCTGGTAATGTTACCTGGATGCAAAATTGCACACAGACACTTGAC
>NW_008691818.1:267691-268195 GCF_000695815.1 Acanthisitta chloris | reverse complement strand
AAAAGCCACTGCAGTGGACTCTCGCTCCTGTCATGCAGGGAAACTGCCTCTCCTCCTGTTATAGCAACAGATAAAGTAAAGCCATATGCATTACCTCCAGCCTTAACTCCTTAACTATTATTTTACAAATGTCTCCTTTTCATATTTTTTTAAAAAACTTTAAATAATTATTTTTATATGTCCATTGGAGCCTGCACTTTCCTCTTGTCCCTTCCATTTCTGAGATCCCAGCAGTGATCATTCTACCTTTGTGGGCATCAAAAGGTTTCTCTGTGTTAATTTTATGCACTAATTGAAAAGTATTAGTGCTTGTACAGGGAGAGATATGATAGCCTCTAGTGGTTGTCTGTATGAGTGCAGATACAATCTTCAATGCGCTTCTCATTTTATGAGTATGGATGCCATAAGAAAAAAATTATTAATGTCCAGCTGTTGTTTTTTATGAACAAAACCTTTTGGCAACAGTAGAGGGAGTTGAACAATATGTCCAGCAGTAAGAAGGTG
>NW_008691818.1:235749-267670 GCF_000695815.1 Acanthisitta chloris | reverse complement strand
TTTTAAGCACCACTCAGAATTGTCAACATAATGCAATTGCAAATCACCTAAAATGTCCCTAGTCCTTTGGATTGAGCACCAGAGGTGAAATCATTCATTCTGAAGGGAAGCATCCTTCCTATATTTAGCAGCCAAAAGCATAGCAACCTCGCATGCAGAATGGATTCCCAATTCCATTTCCAGATGATGAACTGCACAATGACTGACTGTTAGCCAACAAATGTGTCAGTCTCATCTTTCTTCTGAGTCACATCCAGGTCTGTACACAAGAGTCTATGCCTACAAATGCAGAAGTGAAAGGATCCTGGCTGTCTTAGCCGGGCTAGGTATTAGACACATGCAAGTAACACATCACTGCTCTCACTGCAGTCCCTCAAACTGAGTATACCTGCCTCTTAGCACTGATCACCATTAACAAATCTGTACCCCTCAGGACCTGACTTTGGCTGGCTAGAGTTGGCATCTTCCTGACCTGAGAGGCCAAAGAATTAAAAAGTTAGGGCTAGAAGCATACTCCCTCTGCCCATTGCTGCAGAATTTCAGGGCATTTGCCCAGCTTTTGCAGAGGTCTGTGCACTTTGGAGAAGCAAGTTTGCCAACACATCAGGAGAAACTGCATGTTCCAAGCTCATTTGATCTCTATTACTCTCTGGAGAATGTATTGTTCTAGGCCAAGAAATATATTAATTTTGCAATGTAGCTTTGTCATGTAGTCAGTATTCTTCTGAAAAAATGCATGCTATGGTGAGTAAAACATCAGAATAAAAAATAGATTTATGCCACATTAATCCTCTGAATGGGCAAAATAATGTTGCACTAGCTTACCCAAGTGGTTCTTCAAAGACCTTTTGATGTACTAATGTTGACATCTTTTAAGGTTACAGCTCTCATGTTTTAGGGATTTTACTTATTTTAGTTCAAAAGAAATCTGCATTGTCAATAATTTGGCATTCTCTATTGTTAAAAATTATCCCCAAGAGAAATAAAGAACCATGGCAACAAGAAAGAAATACATTAACATTATAAATCCAAAAGCATTTCAGTTCCTTATTCTTTTTTTTCTTCTTCTTCTTTAACTTCATCATTTTTTACTCTTTTTCACAAATTTAAACTTTTGTTTGAGACTTCTTAGATGAGAAGGCATTAAGGGCAACAAAGAACTAAAACATTCTAAAGAAACATCAGTAGATTACAACTGTAATTTTCTACTTTAATATAATTGTAGTATGTTCAAGCATAGACTTCCAATATTTCTTATTTACACAGATGACCAGGTTATGTGCTTAAATATGTATCCAAATGTCCAAACATAAGATTTTAATGTATTTAAGGACTGAAATATTAGAGGACAAATCCATAATGCCATGCCTCAGAAAGAAAAAGAGTCTAACAAAGAATCATTTAGGACAAAATAATGATGGGTCTTTGGCTCTTGGCTTCCCAAGAATTTAGAGGGTGAAACAGAAGATAATATATCTGAGGGAAGTTAGACATGAAGAGATGACAGGTGAAAGGCTGACAGCACTCAGAAATTATCTAAACCCCTTCATTCTACATTATAAGGCATTCTAAGGTAATTTAAATAGCATCAAAAAGCTGTCAAGAAAATGCATTGCAGCTGAGCTCTGTTGAGCTTGGTTTCAATATTCCTTACTTGTTTCTAGACAAAATTTTCTGGCTGCAGCTTTTCTATATGTGATCATTGCTGCTTGTCTGCCACACAAGCTCTGTGCCTATGTCTCTTAGTTTATTTGCATTTTCTGAGAAATATATTTGGAGAGATAATTCAATTTTTAAAATAAACCTACAAACATACAAAAAATCATGGTATGAAATAATATCTTTTAGTAAAGAATATTTGCATATGGATATTTGCATATAGATATTTGCATATAGATTTAAGTGCAATGAAGGACCTAATTAGCTGTCCATAACAATGAGCAATAAATATTTTATTCCATATACCAATTGATGGTAATGTTGAAACACTTAATGTTGAAACCTTTGTCTCCAGACTCATCTCATTCCCTATGGTACAGTGTATTATTTGTTTTGCTGACAACAAACACTCAAACATCTGACATTAGATCACTTTCAATTAAGTGTGTTAGAACTGGAGACTAAACCCTCAGGGAAGAGGTATTTCAACTTAATGCCTGTAGTGAAAAATACAGATTTGAAACAAGTTCTTTAGGCCATCTAGGTTGCACAGGTCAAAACTGTTGTATGGCTTTATTTAAATTCGACATTTCCCTTTTGGATTTTTTTTATTGTAACACATGGTTTCACTTATTCTTTTCCAAAATCTGCATTTTAAAGCAAAAGTCTGAAGCCAACAGTTTCAAGCTTAAAAAGCAATATATTAGCAAAATCCTTTAAAAAACTGCACCTAGATGAAATGGCTTTTTTATTGCTATAAGCATAGAAAGGATATCTAATAAAGATTAGAAGTGCCTACATGAGCAGTATGCAAGGAAGAATCACTTATGCCACACTATGAAGCATATCTATATTCTTAACATACTGAATCCCCACTTATAGGATATTATTGTACAGACTGAGGAGATTGTGTGCTTTATTGTTCTTTCTTGGACACTATGTGCTGAACTTCAGAGTTTTAGAGAACTGGACAAGACATGAAGCCTATGATATATAGCCTATAAAATTGGCCTCATTCACAGGGTTTCTGAGAGCCTATTGAAGTAATTGGCTCCACAGCCACTTAGCACTGCTGAAAATAAACCATTTTTACTCACTAGTATGAAATGAAGCATGACCCAAAACACCTGCCATCTACACCTGGTTGGAAAGTCCAAGAAACTTAAAAAGAAACTGGAAATAAAATTTTAGGTATTTCTTCAGTTTTCATATAATTTTTATGCTGCTGCTTCCCTTTGCATATGAATGGAAGCCCTCATTTAAAATCCTTGCCTGAGAGAATTTCTCTCACCCAGCACAAACCCTGCTGTCATTTTCCTTTAAAAAGTATGTAGGTTCAGAAAGATCAGGCCTGGGGTTGTTTTTGAAAGGGGAAGGTAAATATCTGTCTTATTATCAGGAAGCTGACACATTGCTGCTCCACCTGTAGCTATTCTTATGGCACCAGTAGGGTCTGTTTTCCTTACTTGCTGTCCCTTTGATATTTTTTGCAAATGTTGCATTGAAAATATTATCCCTAGTGAGGTCAGGAGCAAAACTCTTCTTGATGTCTTAGAGCCAAGGATTCACATAGTATCTTTGTGTATTGTTTTCCTCCATGTAGTGATGGATGCGTTTGTGTTTATAACAGATGATTGTCACTGCAATATAAGCTAGTACTACTCTTTGGACAATTTTCCAACTTTATAACAAAACAGACTCTGAAACTAAGCAAAATCTCTATTTAATTACTCTTCTGTAGACAAATTTGATTTGTGTCTCTTTAAATGAAAATCAATCACTCTTTTCTCCTTGAGGTAGAGGGCCCAGTGACATTCTGAGTAAAATGGATGCCCATTGAGCCAATATTAATACAATTAGAATAGAATGCATCAACAGATTAAATCCTTTGTGGCAAACTACAGGAAAAATCAAGTTGTCATCTTGCAGCAGATGATTTCAAAGGCAGAATTGCAGGATAGTGTGAATTAAAAAAAATAAAAATTGAAATGGAAAACAGTTTGCCTAACAAAGCAAAACCATTTCATTGATGCTTGAAGATCAGAGAGCAGTTAATGTTTCGTGAAGAAACTCCAAATTCTTTAAGTGCTTCTGGGCATGCTCAGCTGAACTATTGCCTTAGCAGAGATGAAATTATTTCTCTTGTTATTCCATACACTGCCTTCCAACATTCTCAGAAGACCTCTTTTCGTTATTATGTCGGTAAAGTACGCTTAACCTCCTCAGCTGAGAAGGCTTGAAGCACAAATAAGATGATTATTAAGACATTTATAACAAATATTAGGTAAGTTAGGGCTATTGTAGCAGTCCATAATTGGTAGGATCCCTAATTCTGTGGGAAGTTCTAGATAAGGATACCCACATATAGGTGTTATGTATGTAGACTTCAGCATGTACACCAAACATCTCAGCTCTCCTAGAGTTAATATGATCAAACAATGACATGGATCAACAGGGTTTGCCATCAAGAAAACACCTGCAGCAAGATACGGTTGCCTAATTGTGTCTAGTACTCTTGGAGATGCTGTAGGGTATTGCCATGGTTTAACCCCAGCCAACAGTTAAGCCCCACAGATCCAGTGGGACAAGGAAGAAAATTCAGTGGGATGGGGAGAAAATCTAAAGGGCAAATGAGAGAAAACTCATAATACAGACAGTTTAAGAGGTAAAGCAAAAGCTGCTCATGCAAGAAAATCAAAACAAGAAATTCATTCACCACTTCACATGGGCAGGCAGGTGTTCAGCCATCCCCAGGACAGCAAGGCTTCATCACGTGTATCAGCAACTTGGGAAGACAAATGCCATCACTCCAAATGTCTCCCCCTACCTCCTTCTTCCCTCAGCTTTCTATGACGAGCATGATAATATACAATATGGAATATTCCTGTGGTCAAATGAGGTCAGCTGTCCCAGCTATGTCCTCTCCCAACTCCTTGTGCCTCCTCACTGGTGGGGTGGGGTGAGGAGCAGACTCTGTGTAAGCACTGCTCAGCAGTAACTAAACCATCTCTGTGTTAACAACACTGTTTCCTGCACAAATCCCAAACATAGCCCCACATCAGCTACTGTGAAGAAAATTCATTCCATCACAGCCAAAACCAGGATAGGAAGCCATTAAAAGTACCTAAGGATTTTTCTTACGACTTTTCAGTATTTCTCATTGCCTGGGGAGAGTGACACTTCTTTTTTCTCTTCTTGTGGCCAGACTTATTGGTGAGTTTGAGCCTCATTTTGAGTCCTTGTGTAATTTCCAAGACTTGATACTCAGAGAAAATTATGGATGAGACCCAGAGAATACAAGAAACAGTCCTGAAGGGACACAACAGAAGCCAATCCTAATGAAACACAGAAATCAGAATAAAATCATGTATGATGTCGATTTCTTTTTGAAGAAAATAAAAGCTCTGCATTTTGAGGTCCCAGACCAGATAAGGCTGTGATATGTAAGAGAGAACATCCTGAGAGCCTAAATCAGCTGCTTGTACAGAGAATTTCCTTGCTACGAACGAACTGAGAGAAATGGACATTCCTGAGAGAGATCTGGCCCATTCAAGGAGGTTCATATATCTCTTGATTTATAAAACAAGAAGTCAAGAAAACTAATTTAGAATCATTGCTGAAGTTCATAGACTTAACTTCTGCATGGCAGTGGTTAGGTGAACTGACTGTTAATGAAAATTGCAGACTTGCAATTTCAAAGTTCTTTATGAATGATGAAGATGGAGAAGTCAGAGATTTTCAGTAGCTGAATTTCTTTCTCAAAGTGCTGAAAGTTTTTATGTCAGCTTGTGACTCAATCCCTACATTAGGAACCACCAGGCTCTCTGTTTTGAACATTCTGACCTAATTTATTTCATTAAAGTATAGATTGCAACAGAGAAATGGTGGCAAATTCTGACACATAAATATGTGAAGATAAGTGAAAGATAAGCATTAGAGAAAAGCTTAGACTTGACTAAAAGCTGGATAAGAATTGTGTCCTGAGAAGGGTAATAATGTATGTATGCAGTTTCAGAATTCTTGTATTAAGAAACAGGCTGAAATTCCATCCTCAAATACTCACTTCTTCAATCTCTTAAAGCTCATGGAACCTATTATGTCTAGTTCTTGTCTTGCATCTGTGGCAAGAATATTTTCATGGCTTAAAGAGGCTTCAGCAAAAATCTGCTAAATATTGATTCTGTTCCGGCTGAGTTAAAAATTATAATTATTTTTGATAGTACAGTAAAATAATTGTTACTTAATTAAAAATCTGTATTTAAATATATTAAAATAGATAATAAGTACCATATAAAACAATTAATTTACATTTATGAAACTTGTACTATAAATATTAGGGTAAGAGTAAGTCCACTTGCTCTCAGTAGTATGATCATGGAATTACAGAATCACAGAAAGGGTAAAGCTGAAAGGGACCAAAATGACTCATCTGATCCATCCTCCCTGCTCAAGCAGAGTAACCCTTGAACACATTACACAGAATTTCAGACAGTTCTTGAATATCTCCAGTGAGGGACATTCCAAAACCTCTCTGAGCAATCTCTTCTAGTGTGCAGTCTCTTGCACAGTAAAGTTCTTCCTCATATTCAGGATCTTGATGAAATTTTAAACTTCTCTCTGTGTAATGTGTCCCTTAGAAAAATATCTTGTTCCCTCAGTTTCACAAGATTATCGTATGTTTTTGTCTAAGAAAAGAAGATACTTATGGAGAAGTTTAGGATACTTCAGGGAATTTATGTGGCTGAAGCCTCACTAGTACCTTGGTATTAGTTGAAATGTACACAAGTATCTAAGCCAGCAAGGCAAAGTAAAAAAGTGGAGTACGCAACTTTATTGTATAAAGAATAATAAGTAGCACTGTTTCACGGGGAATTTCACTGTTTTCAGTAGACAAAACAACTTGAAATGTTCCTCAGTTTGACTCAAGGCTTGCAGAACAATACAATAGTGGAGGACTTTTGTTAGGGGCTTTTTGAGAAGGTGAATGATAGAACAGTTACCGAACAAAATTAATGCTGCTCCTCCTAGTTTAGTTTTATTTGAGGTCTTGAGGAAAACCTTCTGAGCTTCACTCTGGAAAATTAGACAAGAAAATGAATGTGAGATGTCATATATTGGAAAACATGCAGAAAATATGAGGATGGCAGACATACAGGAATAGCAGAAGTACCAATGCTAATGAAAATGGATAATTCACTTGGTAGCATAATTATTTTTTTTACATTCATATCATTTTTTTTTCTGCAGATAGCATATTTCACTTCAAGTATTTGATGCATTTTACAAATGATAATGAATTGATCTTCAGGGCTGCAGCCTCCTGATGTTAAGTGGATAATATTAGTCACATATCACAGAGGGGAAAACTTGTGCTAAGCCCTTGTAACAGCAGTGAATTTTGTCCTGTGTGATTCTGGAAAGTCAATGTGTCTCCACACTAACATGGGAATGCACTGCTGAACAGATTAATGACAGGTTGTGTATAAACTTGCTGTGATTGCTCCTCTGTGCACAAATGCATTGTACATGTAAATCAAGCCCGAGTGCTACTCCGCATGTATATTGTAAAGGATATTTGGAAACAAGGCACATACAAAGAAGGTAGAAGGAAACAAGTAATGCACAGGTAGCAGGATCTGACTGAATAGAGCTGATTACAGACTCAAATTTTGGTTATATTTCAGCCTATCAGCCTGAATGCAAATGTGAATACTTGTAGAAAAAGGAAAAACATGTCAACAGAGGAAGATTACTTAAGGAGAGCCTGGTGCAGATCACAAATGAATAGTCTGGCTTTTGCTCCCATCCTAAGGCAATAAAACTGCTCACTGTCCTCTACATTCAACTTTCAAGTCAAAATTCATCTCCGAGGGAAACAGAAAAGCCAGAAGTAGCAACAATGATTCTTGCCATCTAATCCCTTATTTAAAACGGAATCCTCCAAACAGCTATTCAGAAATCCCTCTCCTGTATGAGTCTCACTGCTTTGCTCTTAGAAAAGAAAAAAACCTGAAATAAATAAAAAAACATAAGTCCTACTTAACCTTGCCTGAAAAGAAAGTACTTCCAGAGATATTTTTCCCTCCTTTCATTTCTTACTCAATCTATAAAAAATATGCCATCACTGAGAAGAATAAAAGGGTAATTTTATAAGGACAGTGGCACCTGGATGAAAACATGCTTTATCACTTGTTTCATGAATAACATTTCCAGCTTGTCAACAATATCTGGGACCTTTTCAGAAAAGTCTGGAATCATTCATTGTTACTTGAAGAAGAAAAAAACCTGAAGTCCATCCTAAATGTTTTTCTCCTGAGCAAAAGGTTTTATTTATTCCATTGGATTTCCTCTTAAGAAAACAGTAAAAAGTTTAATTTGCTGAGACTAAAATATTCTTTGAGATACACCTGAAAGCATACAAATATTTCTGCCTGGTCTGAGACCAGATATAATGAGGATTGCAGTGCCATAATATCCAGGCACAGTTTTACTACTTCTACATGTCAGAGAGCTAAATGACATGGTAAAAAAGTTCTAAAAAATCTTTTCTTGCATAATGAGATTTTTAAGGGGATCTGTGTGTGTGTTTGTGTCTTTATCTACCTGTAGTAAGGCTAAAGGAGTAATAAGGCACTAGTTTCAATGAGATGGCAAGTTGTTCTTGACTAACTCATTTTGGCTGGAAGAAAAGGTGATCTGTATCTGATACTTGCAATGACATTGGCACTTTATTGCAAATTACTCTAAGATTAAGAAACATGTTGAGGAATGTATCTGCACCTACTCTCCAGTGTTCTGAGAGTCTCCAAGGTTCATGGCAAACAGAAAATAGATACTGCCTCCCAAGAAAAGCCTCTAAACTTGGCCAACGAATTTCAAAGAAGTTTTCTTCATATTTTAACTTGTCCATAAGAATATCTTCTCTTAACTTTACAAAATATTTTGAAATAAGAAATTCAACAAACTCAACAAACCAAGAAAGTTACAATAAGAAATGGATATCAATTTAGTAAATTTGTTTTTATGGTACTCATCATGACAGCATCAAAGCAATAAAATTAACTCTTATTGAGTATGATGCATTCAATTTCTCATGTCTCTGAAAAGGCAGACCTCTGTCTCTTTCAGGATTTTTGTAGGTATATGTGATGAGCCTTGTTTTTCAGTATGCAGTCTGCAATTGATGTACTTCTATAGGTAAGTTTTAGAGTCTAAGTTTTAGAGTCTAGTTCAGAAACTGGTGATGGATGTCATTTCTTGCAGGAGTTTGTCTTAGATAATATTTTGCACTTTAATTTATGCCTTTCTTCTGAGGGTCCCAAACTACTTTCCAATATTGAATGATTCTTCACTAGGTAGATGCAATAGCAATTTCACTTCTGACCATGGAACACGTGACTCCCCTAGCAAAACTTAATGTCAAAATTGGTCTTAGAAAACTAGAATGATCACACTGTGGTCCAAGTGATAATTATACCTCCTACAGAAGTTCTTTTGTTTAGGTGGAGAGCTTCAAGATCAGACAGTATGTATTCAAAATACACCAAAGGTCTATTTAGTTATTGAGGCAATTGACAACTTCTGTACCAGCACTGCATACAGCAGTGAAAGTATTGTGTTATGTGTGCAGAGGTGAGCTATTACCCCCACTGGTTGAGACTAATTTTTTTTTTGCATTCAGAGAAGGAAGAGCTTTGTCTGAACTCTGTGTCCAGAGACAATTACATGAAAAGCATTGTTTCAACATGACAGCTATAGAAATTAATTCCTTGATCCTATTACTGGTTATTTGATAATGATAACTAAGTGCATACAATATTCTCAGAGCTTTATAACTCTTTGATTTTTTACAATTATTATTTTAGGATTACAGATGTCACTTTAGCAATATAAATGTACCACAAATTAAAGGCAGCAATGGCAGACTGACAGTTCCCAAAACCAAGGAGATTTCCATCTATAGATCATGGAACTGCAGAGATATTGCAAGGATGAAAGTTAGAGAATTATTAAAAACTTTTATCAATATGCAGAAGTGAATCTCAAATAACTGCTGATAAAATGTGTGGATGGCAAAAAGACCTTTGAAAACATAGTTCATTAAAAAGAAAAGAGACTGAGATATGTCGAGCTAGGCTAATTCAAATAGCCTTCTTAAAAGAGTCAGCTGTATATACAGAAAGGCCGCACCTTAAGAAGGGAGCATTTGTGACTTGAAAGCCATTAATCTGGAAAATATTTTTAGTAACTTAGAAAGTACTTCTTCATCTGTTTCAAGATATTTTATAGGTAAGAAAATTTTATCGTGTTTTCTGATTTTGAAAACAAAGAGGTAAGACATAATATCTTGGAGATGAATTTGTCTCTGGATACAAAGCTAATGAAAATTACAGAAGAATACTGCATAGTATTTTCAAATCTAGTTTTCTGAAAAAAAACCTCAAAACACCATAAACCAACAGGAAATATCACAGGAAATAGACATCAGTGGCTCCTGAGTTCTTACCCTGAGAGCACAGATGATTCCAATCTGTTTAGCTGCATGCTTGTTACAGTGCAGAACTATCTTTATTTAAAGAAAATACTAGACACTAAGCAACTCTTTAGCAGAGAAAAACCCCAAACAACCAAGCAACAAAAACAAAGAAACAAAAAACAACCCCAAATAAAACCAGTGATCAGGAAGTGAAACTTGACAAATTAAAATAGCTAATAGACACAATTTTTTAACTGTCAGACTGTTTAATAATTTGAACAAATGATTAATTGTTGGAACAAAGGGACCATTTGGTGCTCTGTCTTTTCATCCTGAACTGAAAACTTAATTTAGCAAAATTAAGTTTCATGACTTTAGGAAGCTTAAGAATGTAAAACAAACATGAAAGTGTTTAGCAGCTCATCAGATAAACTAATGCCCCTTCTGGCCAAACTTCTGAAAAATTATCTGTAAATTACATGCCCTGGTATTTTTTTAATGTATGGTTGCCCATATCTCAGTGATGCTATGGAAATCCAAAGAGTGCACAGGCAATGAGGTTACAATGTGGTTTTATCCAGATTTAATACAACAGGCTTTTATCAAAGTTTCAAACTACTATACATGTTACAATAGTAAATATAACATCTTTCAATCTAAATTTTACTGTGAGAAAAGGATACAAAGTCCTCTGCATGGAAAAAGGAAGGATGTCCAGATCCTAGACAAATTTCAGTTCTGCCCCATCTTAATCTTCTGTTATTTTCCTGGTGCCAAAGGACAATACATTGTCAAAGACAATGTATTATATTTTGAAGTTATGTAAACTACTGAAATCACCAGGTTAGCAAAAATAAATATGTATCTCAATGTGCAAACAGTTTAAAAGTGTCACATATATGCAGGAGACAAAAATTACTTATAGGTCTTATAAGTAGGTACAAACAAACTAGATTGGCTTCATCTGACTGGCATATTTTAAGGCAGTAATCCAAAATACTTTTCTACTGTTTAGTGGCACTGGCTAGAATACAAAAGATTGCATCGCACAGATGAGTAGAATATGAGTTCAATGTGAAATCAGGGGAGAATAAAACCTCTCACTAATTAGGGACCACTTCAGTATACAGTTTAATTTCTTTCCTGAACAAAGCTGCTTGTCACTAACAGAAATCTGAGCAGAGAAAGGTGCAACAGACGGAATGAGGTCCTAACTCAGCACTTTGCTGCCAGTTGCAAAATTAACTTTAGTAGATCATCAGAAGCAGGAGTTACCTCTGGTTCGTAGCATGAGCTTCCACCCCTGAGCCAAAGATCTAGCAGGTCCATGAGGACTAAGTGACACCATTACAGGGAGAGAGAGAGAGTGCTGAGTACAAACCTATGCAAACACTTCCCTAACTCTCAGGACTCTGGCATTTCTCCCAGTGCCACAGCTCATGCCAAGAAACTTTTTTAGCTAGCAGTGGCCCTGGAAAGAACATATGCTGTGTGACTTCAGCACTACAAGCTCCTAAACAAGTCTGTGCAGCCGTGTTTCTTTCTACTTTCACCTTTCTAGGAAAATCATATTGGGTTGGACAGATTCAAGAAAGTTCCAATAGACTAATTTTAAGATTCTTGTTCATAAAGTGCCTGTCACTGAATCCAGATGTCAGGGAAATCAAGCAATAAAAAAACTTTCGTTCAAAAGATCAATTAATAAAGCATGAAAAATTGCCAAGAAGGCTCCGAAATCTTGCTAGAATTATATATCCGAAAGGAATAAAAATTATATAGCTAATCTTATTGATCCCAAAGTGAAATTCATCAGGAACTTCTTTCCTTTCCAGCATTCAGCAGACAATTTGGAGATGTTTATTATCCTACATAGTAAAGGTCTTTGTGCTTTGTTTTTCACATCCCACATCTGCAATTGGATTTTGTAGAAGAAAATAAAGGAAGCATATTTATACTTTCATTGCTACTTAAGATCTATTCAGAAGGTCACTACTGCTTAAACTCTCTCTTCCTTTTTCTTGCATGAGGGACCTTTAAGAAATGTTTGCTTCAACATTTCCTGGCTTCGACAGCATGTTGTATGGCAAAAGTCTAGTTTTTACCCTCAAAGATTGCTAGGTTTGCTGAAGGAGGACTAAACGACAGGATAACTCTTGCTACAGCTGTACTGGAAAACAGGATCCCTAGCTACACCTGGACTGCAACTTATACCTCTAGCTGGACTGAAAGCACAGGAAATAACAAGCCACCATAAACCTCTAACTGCAGCAACTTCTCCAGGAGATAATGGCACTCCACTGTCTACTATAAATCTCCAGCTGAAATAACAGGACTCCACTGTCCACCATAAATCTCTAGCTACCACTGAATTGCAGCTTTCCCAGGACAAATGGAAATTCCACTGTCCACTGTAAATCTCTATCTGCACCTGAACCACAACTTTCCCAGGATATTTGCAAGAAATCTTTAGTGTGCCTGCACTTAGAATCACTATGTGCTGACCCGGCAACTCAAGGGGAGCTGACCAATCAGTGCCCTGGCAGAGCCCCATAAAAAAGGACCAGGGTCCTGAGACTGTGTGTCTGTATGTGTTTGTATGTTTGTTTGTGTTTGTGTTTGTTCACCCACCACCAAAGAAAAGATGACTACATATCATCAGAATGCTGCTGGATCCATGCTGGAGACTATCTCTGCTTTTGCATCTCAAATGTTGCCTGCATCTCCCTTTCCAGTTTCTGGCTTTCTTATCACCTTTTCCACTTGCCTTTTATATGACCAATAATAAAATCTCACTCACTGATGGTATTTGACCTTGTTTGTATCTAAATTCACATTGGGGGAATCAATCAAACTCTCCTATGTCTTACTGGATCAGGGCACCTGCCTTCCAGCACTGAATGATTCTTAAGGAGGCAGATTCAATCTTCTTCTCCTGAACTTCACCTCTTTGGAGTGAAACTGTTAATATTATTTAAGCAGTTCAGTTGTTTCCTCTGCTTGACTAAACTACAAATAGCATGTTAAATGACTGAGATAAAGGCAAAAGGTGCATTTCACAGCAAAGCTTTTTTAGATACCTTTTGAGAGGCTATTGACTTTCCTTTAATTTCCCATGACAAGCTAACTTTTAAGTCTCCAACCCCTGCAGCAGATTCAAGAACCAGAAGTTAACTCTGTGCAAGGTCACTGTAGGTTTGAACAAGAAGTATTTTAGTGAGTTTCTGGCAGTGCTTCTCATGGAACTGCCAAACTCATTTGCAAGAAAATTAAAAGGGCCAAAATACTAAGCCCACCTGGGAGGAATGTGAATCAGTGCCTTGAACTTGTGTCTTCAATACTAACAAGGATAGGCAGATAGGGAGTAGAGATTTCTGTTTTTCAGTAAACCTGAAGTTCATAAATAACTGATAGGATGATAAGACCATGAAAATCATCAACAAAATCTTGGGTTATACTGAGCAGTGAAGGTATTGTTATGATCCAGTCAGTGAGAGATGCATATACCCAAATTAAGGTGCAAATGAGATCATATGCCAAAGTCAATAATACATTAATAATATAATAATATGGTATTTATTTTACAATAAATGAGAGGTAGAGAGATAGAAAAGAGCATTAAAATTTAGAAAAGTGCATCATTGGCATTTACATTTCAGCTTTATAATTGAGGAAGAGGTAAAGGCACTTTGTATGATTTTGGAGAGGTTAGATATTTTTCTAGATGAGACAAATCTTGTCCTAAGCTTTTCTGCTTCTCTGTGTATACTACAAAGTTATCCAAGCCAATGAGCTCAGACTTAGACGTTGACATTGATCTAATACATACCATTCTCTGAGTACAACCCTGCCTCTGCTTTTCAGGTTGAGTAAGCAGTCATCATACATGTAACAGAGGCTAGCTCAGAGTCTTTCAGAAATATACCTGGATAGAGAAAAGGTGTAATCGTTGTTTCACTCACATGGTGCCGAATCATTGGCACAAGACTATTCACAACTCTTCCTACCAAAACTTTCAGGTACACTTCAGGAAAATGCTTTTATCTGTAGTTTCATTCAGAGAAATTGGTAGTGTCCGAACACTTTCTGAAAAGCAGCATACAGCAGAAGTTCACCATCCATACTCTGGAGGGAAGCACTGGTTGGGCCATGTGGTTTGCAGATATCACTGTTCCTTAAAAATAATATATAAAACAGAAGCAACAGTGCCTTGTAATTGCGAGAATGCAAAAACTTCTTGTAAGGAGACCATGCAAATTCTTCGGAAATATGATAGCAGACTGGAAACTTCATGACTCTCTTTTGTCTCTATTTCTTCTGGGAAAAATTTATTGATTTAGAACAGTCTGGTTTCCAGACCTGCTGACCTTCCACCTGGCATAGATCAGAAATGTCTGCCATGGAGACATGGAGTTTGGTTCAAAGAGAGCATACCCTAGTAGCTTTTCTTGGGTCTGGGTAGAAGAAATTTTTGTACCACTGTTGGTAGTCCAAGAAGAGTTTTTCAAATATGTATCCATCATCATGATGATATTGAAAGAAAACATTGTTATGTTCTTCAACTATCCAATAGCAACAAAGGAATCAGAAAAAAGTAAAATGAAACAAGGAAACATAATTTAGTCTTATCCCAGTTTGCCAGAGTATAGCCTCATATGGCTGTTTCAACCTTTTAATAGTGTGACAGTGAATAAGACTGGGACATTTCCTTGAAGTCGTAAAAAACACTTAGCAGTCCAGTTTTTCAGAAACACTAACAAAAACCACTGGTGTTTAATCTGATGTGTTACATAAACACATCAATGCAATTATACCTACTAGTATAGTTCTAGAGCACCTATCAGTAATATATTCCTTTTGAACACAGGTGGATTAATGGAGGTTAATTCAGCACCAGCACCATCCTTCCTTAGAGTTATTCATGCTCTCCTTAGATATTGCTATTTACAGCTTTTGATAATATGAATTCAAGAGTGATGCAAGGACTGGGTGTCCTGGTCTTTCTGTTCAGTGCAGGTTTGAATATTTGCTGCTGGCTTTTCTAAGCTGCTGATATACTTCCTCACAACCTTACTGCTTGTACTGGGTGTCCATAATTAATTGCAAAAATCTCAGCCAGCCACTTACTCACATCCTGCCTCAATGGGAAAAGAAAGTAGGAAAAATAGGACTCAGAAGTCTTGTGGGTGAAGATAAAGACAGGGACATCACTTATTGTCATGGGAAAAATTGACTCAACTTGGGGAAAATCAGGTTCATGTCTGGCCCAGGATTCCATTCTTAGCAACTTTTAAGAGAGCAGCACAGTTGCCTTCTTTTCCACATTTCTTCTATCAACACAACCGTCTTCTACAAAATTCTGAAAGATGAACACTAATGATCCCTAGGCTGCATAAAATATTTTTAGATACCTGAGGATTAAATTCATAATACAAAGTGGGTTTAAAACATCAATTTAAAAACACAATCTACTTTTTCCCTATTCTAAGTCAGAAATCCACATTTTATGAATGGGTATTGTTTGAACTCACTACTTCCTACAGCTGGAACTTTTAGGGAAGACTTGGACAAACCCCAAACACTAAACACATCATTTATTGATAGCTTTCAAACAGCTAAGAAACAAATAAAAACTTCTCTCCCTTCCTATTACAGGCATAAAATGATATTTCTTACTTTTAGTTACTCTTGCAAGTAACTTCACAGCCTGTGCTTTGGCCTTTGTAATTTTGTCACTGGAAATTCACACTTTTTTCCCCTGTGTTTGAAGTCAGTTCATGAGTTAATCAAGTTGGCCACTTACTACACTTGTGGTCCTTACCCTCTGTTGGGATAGTTTGCATTGTTGTACTACCATTTTCTCAGAAAACCTGCCAGGTCTCTTCATTCCTTTTCCATTAAATGCACATCCTTGGAGAATGCTTTTATCAATTCTCTGAGTGTGTACAAGGAACATACATTGAAGCATCAACTTCACAACCCAACAAGAAGCTGCTAGTAACAGATAATGTAAGAGGAGTATATTGCACATTGCAGACTAGGGATGCTTAAGGGAAGAGTACATGGAGAGAAGAAAAAGGGAAATCTCAGCAGGCATAGAGTGCTACATATATATGCACTCTAATCCTATATATCATGTATTGTACATGTATTAAAGACAGAGGTGCCATAATTGTATTTTTGAGCGGTTCCCTAATAGGCAGGACATATATTTGGATGTACATTGTTATAGTTCCTGTGCTTATACTATCAGATCTGGAACTTGACAGAAACCTACTCACAACATCTGATCCATAAAAAAAAAAACAAACCAAAAACCAAAAAAACCACAAAAAAATATTTTCAAAGTTCAGTCCTTCTCTGAGTGCTCCCCATTCCCAACTACATTTACCTTTTCATATTATACTACCAGATCAATGAAGTTATTGAAAAATCCTCTTTTGCTTTCAAACCTTCATTGTAAAAAGTGCTGACATGCTCAGCTGCCAGCAGCTGCTAACAGCTGTTAAATCTGGATTTTGCAGAACCGAACAGTGGACTGGATCAGGATTTTATAAACCTCATAAAGAAGAGGTTTCAGTTCAGTGTCTTTGAGGTTATATATAGAGCATGTCTTAAGGTGTGGGGAGATCATGTTGACAGACATTTGGTGTATCTAGAATCTGCTTTTGCAATCTTCATTGAAAATGTGGAACAGTTGATGGCAACAGGACCCAGGGAAGACAAGTAGACATCAGTTTCTTTTGTCATTGCAGGGTTTTCGTATAAAATCGTGGTATTGTTTAGGTTGGAAAAGACCTTTAAGATCATCAAGTCTGACTGTTAACCTAACACTGCTAAGTCCATCACTAAATCATGTCCTTAAGCACCATATCTACAAGTGTTTTTGATACCCCAGGGTTAGTGACTGAAACACTTACCTGGACAGCATTTTCCAATGTTTGACAACAATTTTAGGGAAGAAATTTTACCTAATATGCAATCTAAATGTCTCCTGGTGCAATTTGAGGTGATTTCTTCTTGTCCTATCACTTGCTACTTGGGAGAAGAGACCAGCTTCTTCATGCCTACAACCTCCTTCCAGAGAGTTATAGAGAGTGATAAGGTCTCTCCCCAGTCTTGTTTGCTCCAGGCTCCCTCAGCTGCCTCTAATAAGACTTGTGCTCCAGACCCTTTCCCAGCTCCATTGCTCTTCTCTGGACATGCTCCAGCACCTCAGTGTCTTTCTTGTAGTGAGGGAACACAGGATTTGCAGTGTAACTTGCTACTTGGGAGCAAGTCCTATCACTTGCTACTTGGGAGAAGAGACCAGCTTCTTCATGCCTACAACCTCCTTCCAGAGAGTTATAGAGAGTGATAAGGTCTCTCCCCAGTCTTGTTTGCTCCAGGCTCCCTCAGCTGCCTCTAATAAGACTTGTGCTCCAGACCCTTTCCCAGCTCCATTGCTCTTCTCTGGACATGCTCCAGCACCTCAGTGTCTTTCTTGTAGTGAGGGAACACAGGATTTGCAGTGTAACTTGCTACTTGGGAGCAAGTCCTATCACTTGCTACTTGGGAGAAGAGACCAGCTTCTTCATGCCTACAACCTCCTTCCAGAGAGTTATAGAGAGTGATAAGGTCTCTCCCCAGTCTTGTTTGCTCCAGGCTCCCTCAGCTGCCTCTAATAAGACTTGTGCTCCAGACCCTTTCCCAGCTCCATTGCTCTTCTCTGGACATGCTCCAGCACCTCAGTGTCTTTCTTGTAGTGAGGGAACACAGGATTTGCAGTGTAACTTGCTACTTGGGAGCAAGTCCTATCACTTGCTACTTGGGAGAAGAGACCAGCTTCTTCATGCCTACAACCTCCTTCCAGAGAGTTATAGAGAGTGATAAGGTCTCTCCCCAGTCTTGTTTGCTCCAGGCTCCCTCAGCTGCCTCTAATAAGACTTGTGCTCCAGACCCTTTCCCAGCTCCATTGCTCTTCTCTGGACATGCTCCAGCACCTCAGTGTCTTTCTTGTAGTGAGGGAACACAGGATTTGCAGTGTAACCACACCAGTGCCCAGAACAGGAGGATGATCCTTCTCTAGTCCTGCTGACCACACTGTTGCTGATACAAGCCTGAATGCCATTGGCCTTCTTGGCCACTTGGGCACACTGCTGGCTCATGTTTATCTGCTGTCAACTGCCACCCCAGGTCCTTTTCCACTGGGCTGCTTTCCAGTCACTCTGCCCCAAGCCTGTACTGTTCCCTGGCTTTGTTGTGACCCAAAGGTAGGACCAAGAATGTGGTCTTGTTGAACTTCATACAACTGGCCTTGGCCCATCAATCCATCTGGTTCAGACCCCTCTAAAGAGCCTTCCTGCCCTTCAGGAGATTGACACTCCTGCTCAACTTGGTGTTGTCTGCAAACTTACTGAGGTGGCAGTTGATCCCCTCATCCAGATCACTGATAAAGATATAAAACAGGACTGGCCCCAGTACTGAGTCCTGGGGAACACCACTTGTGACTGGCTGCCAGCTGGATGTGCCCCGTGCACCACCACTCTGGATCTGGTCACCCACCCCCATCTGGTTGCCCTGCACCTGCTGCATGATGGTATTCAAGATGATGTGCTCCATGACCATCCCTAGAACTGAGGTCCAGCGGATAGGCCTGTAGTTCTCCAGATCCTCCTTCCAGCACTTCCTGTAGATGGGCACCACGTTTGACAACCTTCAGTCAACTGGGACATCCCCACTTAGCCAGGACTGTGATAAATGATAGAGTGTCTTGGCAAGCTCTTCTGCCAGCTCACTAAGTACCCTTGGGTGGATCCATCTGGCCCCGTGGACTTTGTGTCTAAATTGTGTAGCAGTGTCGCTGATCACTTCCCTTCAGATTATAGGGAGTTTCATTCTCTTTCTCATCCCTGTCTTCCAGCTCAAGGTGCTGGGTACCTGGAGAACAAGTGATCTGATTATTGAAGACTGAGAGAAAGAAGACATCTTGAATGTGCATAAGTCCATGAGATTCATCCTTGGATCCTGAGGGTACTGGTGGATGTAGTTGCTAAGCCACTATCTATAATTTTTGAGAAATTGTGGCAGACAGACAATGTCCCTGATGACTGGAAAAGAGGAATTATAACCCCCATTGCCAAAAAGGGGTAAGCGGAAGAAGCAGGGAACTACTAACCAGTCTCACCTCTGTGCCTGGCAAGATCATGGAACAGATTCTCCTGGAAGTTATGCTTAGGCATATGAAAAGCAAAGAGGTGATTGATAATAACCAGCATGGCTTTACCAGGGGCAGGCCATGCCTGATGAATTTGGTGGCCTTCTATGATGGGACCACTGAATTTGTAGATAGGGGCAGAGCAACTTATATCATCTACCTGGACTTATGCAAAGAGTTTGACACTGTCCCACTGTCCTTGTCTCTAAATTGGAGTGACATGTATTTGATGGGTGGACCACTCGGTGGATAAAGAACTGGCTGGATGGTCACACGCAGAGAGTTTTGGTCAGCAACTCATTGTCCACGTGGAGGCTAGTGATGAGTGGTGTCCCTCAGGAGTCAGTGCTGGGACCAGTAGTGTTCAACATCTTTGTTGGCAACGTGGACAGTGGGATTGAGTGCACCCTCAGCAAGTTTGCTGATGACACCAAGCTGTGTGGGGCAGTTGACGTGCTGGAGGGAAGGGATGACATCCAGAGGGACCTTGACAGACTGGAGAAGTGGACCAATGCAAACCTCATGAAATTCAACAAAATGAAGTGCAAGGTCCTATATCTGGGCCATGGCAATCCCAGACAGACCTACAGGTTAGGTGGGGGAGTAATTGAGAGCAGCAATGAGAAAGACTAGGGAGTGACATTTGATGAGAAGTTCACCATGAGCTGCAGTGTGTGCTAGCAGCCCAGAAAGCCAATTGAATCCTGGTCAGCATCAAAAGGAGTATAGGTAGCAGGTCAAAAGAGGTGATTCTCCTCCTCTGCTCTCATGAGTCCCCACCTACAATACTGCGTGCGGTACTAGTGCCCTCAATATAAGAAGGTCATGGAACTCTTGGAGCAAGTCCAGAGGAGGACATGAAATTGATAAGAGGACTGGAGCACCTTCCCTATGAGGACAGGCTGAGGAAGTTGTGGATGCTCAGTCTGGAGAAGAGAAGACTGCATGGAGACCTCATAGCAACTTTTCAGTATCTGAAGGGGCTACAAGGGAGCTGGAGAGGGGCTCTTTATTAGAAACCACAATGATAGGACAAGGCATAACAAGTTGAAACTGAGGGAGGGCAAGTTTAGGTTAGATATTAGAAAAAAGCTTTTTCCTGTGAGGGTGGTGAGACACTGGAACAGGCTGACCAGGGAAGTGGTGGCTGTCTCCAGCCTGGCAGTGTTCAAAGCCAGGCTGGATGAGGCCTTGAGCATCCTAGTCTAGTAGGGAGGTGTCCCTGCCCATGGCAGGTTGTGATGAGATGATCTGTAAGGTCCATTCCAACCCCTAAAACTCTATGATTCTATGATTCTATGATCAATTGCCTCATCTTTTTCCTCATCCTTTGTTACTATATTTCCTCCTACATCCTATAAAGGGTGAAGAGTCTCCTTAGCCCTCTTTTTGTTTCTAATGTATTTATAGAAGCATTTTTTATTGTCTTTTTCAGCAGTACCCAGATTAAGTTCTAGCTGGGCTTTGGTTTTTCTAATTATCTCCCTGCATAACCTCAGAATATCCTTGTCTCCTGAGTTGCCTACCCCTTCTTCCAAAGGTAATAAACTTTCCTATTATCCCTTAGCTCCAGCCAAAACACTCTGTTCAGCCAGGCTGAATTTCCCTGCCAGCTCATATTTGACAATGGGGATGGCTTGCTCCTGAGCCTTTAGAAATTCCTTCTTGAAGAATGTCCAGCCTTCCTGTGCTCCTTTTCCCTTCAAGACTGCCTCCCAGGGTACTTTCCCACGAGTATGTATTTCTGACTACAGTCCAGCATTACAAAAGAAAGAGAATTTTCTCTTTCTTACTGTGTGGCAGATATCTCATATTCTAGCTATCACACATCCAAGGATTGTACACACTATCTTTACAATAGGTTCATGCTGGCCAGACACACTGACTTTCAGCAGCAGTTGAGAACAGGCATACTCCTCTATTGGGTAGGCTTAAAAAGGTGTATAAAGAAGGCTTAAAACCCTACAGGTTAGTCTGGACAGCGAGTTGTGAATTATTTATGTGATTAGAACTGTGCACTTGCAAAAATAATATAAATTACTCTAAATATTTAAAGGCAAAGCTCATTCATTTTATTCAGCTCAGCAGAATGACAATTTGGAAAGGAAAGAAAAAAGAAAATATTGTCCAGCACGGAGAAACTACAAAGCATATTTGAAAGAAAAAGAAGGGGCTCAGACCTTCTTTAAGCAACAGACACTGTTGATTTGTGGCAAGATTAGCCACAGAAGCAGGATCAATACAAGCTTTTCATGAACCAGAATGTAAACCAGAGTTTATGCCCTGTGCCTACAATGTGATGAAGACAAAGTCACTCCTCCCTCCTGCACCAACCATGGGACCACCTCTAGGATACTATGCATCTACTTGTGTCATCTTCAGGTCCTATGTGGAAGAAAGCTCAACCCTCTGTTGAAACAGAAGAACAGAACAGTTACAGTGTTTAAGATGGATTGGATGTTAAGCACTCCTATTCTGCCCTTTTAAATCACCTCAAACAAGATCATAATCTTGTAACTTTTCAGCTCCATACAGGCTTATTTTTTTGATGTGCCCTTCCATCCATCATGCCTTTGGATCTGACAGTTTTTCAGGACAAACAGGATTACCTGATTACAGATCATCTTCTGGGTGCCCATTATCTGTTGAAACGAGCCTACTTCCAGGGTCTGACACTGTGCTCCTTTACAGCCATTATCATTGACATTATCTCTCTTCTGATTGAATGTGCCTCATCTGCTAACACCACCCACTTCCACAATAGGTATGGGACAAACACACCACAAATTAGGTAGGGTCAGTCACTTAAAAATTATTACATGTAGTCACAGTTCCAGCACAGCATACTGGGGTATGTGTTTATATTCCCCACACATTTCCTAGCCCAGGTTTGTTTAACACAGGTAATCCAATGCTTGCATGAACAAAATGTTTATTTATACTAAGTGTAACTGTACACTTAGCCCTGTGTTCTCATTACTGCAACTTTCTTCAGGCAGCTTACTAACCTAACTTCAATTTATATTCCAAAATTTTCAACCAAATATTAAAATTTGTGAAAATTGACATCTCTTTGTTTTTCTCTGAAAAAATGTAAAACTAATTTAGACTTCTGAATAATAGGGTACCTCCAATATCAGCATATTCCTAGTTAATTTACTTACATGTAGTATGCTTTTTAGACCTAAATTTTCTCCTGCGTGCTTTTCTAAAAAGGTACAAATCTCAGCATGATAACTGCATTGTGCTCATGCTGCAACATCAAAAATAATTTCTTTGCTTAAAATTCTACTTTAACATTTTTGGGCTGGAAACTCAGAAATGACAAATATAATTAAGGCTTTGGTTTAAAATACTTCTCAGAGCTTATTGGTAGTGAGAAGTACTTCCCTTGCTGTCTGAGTGTTCTGACAGCTGTGCTTAGTGAAATCAGGTTAGTTTTAACAAGTGGAAAAATAAAGATAGAAATCTTTTGTTGGAGGTGCAACAAGCTAGTGAAAATAACACTGAGTACCAAACCAAACTATTTTAAAAGAACAAAGAACATAATAATTTAGCATCATCAAAAAAAGACTTTGACACTATTTCACTTTCAATGGTACATATCCATTCTTACTACAGTTTTTAAGTTTAGCATGCGGTATTTTCATATTATATATTTTTTATAAAATAACTAACTGATCTGAGGGACAAGAGATCTACAATACGCTGAACCTGCCTAGGCTGTAGAAAAGTCTTTGATAAATGCCACATGAAAATTACCTAACGAATATGAATGGAGGGAATGAAAGAACACACACACAAAAAAAAAAAGAAATGAAGGCTTTGCAACAACAGTGTTGCAAAGTAGGCATTACTGAACAAAGAGTATCAGTGGAGGAATGGGCTTGCCATATTAATGATGTTTGGCACAAAAAGTAGGACTATTCTAATAAAATTTCTCACTGAAGCAAGTCTGAGAGGCATTATCTATCGCAAAGAAGATCAAGATAAACATAAAGAAGCAATGGATGACCTTGAGAACTTAAGACTACAATTTACGCTTACATGCTGAAAATAGAAAAAAAAAACCCCAAGAGACTAAGCTCAAGGATTCCTGCTAAAAAATCACTGAAATAGAAAAGGAGAGAAGGACCAAGGGCTTTGTCACTGATACACCTACAAAAAGACATAGTAGATAAAATATTCAAGTAGATCTAGGTAAATATTAGGGCCATTTCTCAAGGTCTTTGCAGGCACTACAGAGGACACTGCACTGCGATTGATGGAAGAGGAGTGTTCGGACCAAACAAGTGAATAGCAAGGCTTCTAGGATGATCAGGCAAATAGATATCCCATTAATTTTGAAGCAAAGTGACTGGTTTAAAGGAACCATATGTGTTCTCTGCTAAATACCAGACTAACAATAGCAAAAAACAACCAAGATCCAGAAGAGAAGGCTGTAAAGGACAGTTTTGGAATAATATTACATAATTTAGGCTTTACAAAGATGATTATGGTACAAACCCCCAAAGAATTAGGGGAAGGAACATAAAAAGTGTCCAAAAGTGACAGAGTAAATTTACATGTGGGGTCCCCTTCTGTATATCCCTGACACAGCAGAAAACTACATCCAGTGATCATGGTCTCTGTGTCAGAAGCTGGTGACAGATGAGGAAGAATTCTGCTCTGCTCTTTCTCACAGTATATTCTTGCTTAGTCTTCTTCCTAGGAAATCATTAGCTTGTGAGCCTTGGAAGAAATGGAAGTCACTCCTAAGAAAAAAGCACAACTCCCATTATCATAAATTAGATCCTCCAACACTAAACATTTTCATCATCACACACTCATGCTGTCATTTCAAACCAGAATCATAGAATTACGAAATTATCTGGGTTGGAAGGGACCACAAAGACCATTTAGTTCCATCGCCACCCTGCCATGGGCAGAGACCCCTTCCACTAGGCCAAGTTGCTCAGAGCCTCATCCAAGCAGGTATTGAACATTTCCAGGAACGGGGCAGACGTGACTTCTTTAGGGAACTGGAAGGGTGCTATAAGGCCTCCTCAGAGCCTTCTCTTCTCGAGGCTGCACACCAACTCTCTCAGCCTGTCTTCACAGGACAGGTGTTCTAGCTGTTTGATACTCTTAGTGGCCTCCTCTGGACCCACTCCAACAGGTCCACATCTTCCTCATGTTAGGAGCACCAGAGCTGGATGCAGTACTCCAGCCAATATGGATTCATGTTCAGTGTCTTCAGTAGAAGGTTCCATCTAGAAAAAAATCCACTGTTTCCAAGGAAAAAGATTTTGTCTCTGACCACGTTAAACAAAACAAACAAACAAACAAAACCCAACAAAAAACCCCAAACAAACAAGTGAAACCCACAAAAAGAGCCATAAAAAAACCCAAACAAAAAGAAACCAAACCAAACCAAAAAAAACCCAAACCAAAACAAAACAAAAAAGCCCAGATTTTTCTCTGAGCAGCCTAGAATCTCTGTTTTTACATAAGGTCTGTTGTGAATTTGGATCAATGTTGAGTTTTCTGGGTTTCTAAGTGGTGATCAAACAAACAAACAAAAAACCAACAAAACAAACCCAACAACCAAGAAAACAAGATGCTGAAAATGGCACCTCCAATAAAATAACATCTAAGTAAAAGCTAAAGAATATATGACCACTGAAACATCTTGTTGTTGTTACATGATGAGGAATGTACCCTACTGGGACTGTTCAAAACTCCCCATTTCAACTTCTCCATCAGTAAATCAGGACTGGCAGTTTACCTATTTTGTAAAGTGCTCTAACTTCTAATGGCAGAATTCTGAGCTGCAAGCTCAGCATTATGCTAAATATGAGATTTTCAGCAAACAAAAATGATTATGCTTTCAATGGAATTATGAAATATAGCTAACCCTTAAGCTTGGTATTATGCAATGAAAGTAATCAAAACATGTGACAAATTATCTGGTTTATTGTGTCTTATAAGCATATATTCCTAAAGTAAGCTACAAAACATAAGGATGGTCTTCTTACCATTTAAATGATAAACCTCTAGTGCACTTTTTGTTTTGGTCTTGATCTAAGCCAAGAAAATGTATTCTACTAGAAAAAGCCATGAGGATCCCTTGAACAGGCGATATAGCACTGTGGAACACTTTGTATGGTGAACAAAGAGAAACTATAAATTGGTAAATGCTGTTTAAGAGTACACAAAAGTAACAACAACCAAATATAGCTTGATGGCAGTAGAGTGCAAATATTAATAATTGCAAATTAATAATTTGGGTATGCAATTCCATGGTTAGAATCATGTAAGTTCTTTACCAAACCTTGATTGTGCAAAATTAAAAGTAAGAAAAATAATCTCAGGACAGTCATTAATTAATGACTGCTCTACTGAATGGTGTTTACGCTATCATTAAGGAAAGAAATTCAGAAAGAAAGAAATACATCATGAATGCTGCTTATACCACTTACAATGTCTTATCCGTGTTCTTCTATACACAGTCTCTTAAAAGTGGAGAGGAGTTTAACTTCTAGACAAGTGACAAATGAAGCCCACACCCTATATCACTATGCATGAGATTCATGCCCGTTCTAACAGCAGATGACAAATCTGTGGAAGAAAAGAATCCATTGGGTGATATTGAATAGTGGGAGTGCCCCTCACTCAGGTAGTTCCTAAACTGTGAGTTTCTGAAGGCTAGAAGGTTCTTCTGGGGAAATCTCATGTTGTTTGTAAACTCTTCTTTATGTAACAGCTTTTGACCGCTATTTACATTGATTTTAAACGTCTGCCATCAGAATAAATAGCTACTCCTCATATTTGAGCAGTAGATGGTTAGACAGCTGCCTGCTTGTTTGAGGGAATGAACACAAGCAACCTTAAAATATGGAGGACATTCAGAGTAATAAAATGAAGAAACTGCATTAGACAACACATCACTTCTTTCTCATTGTAGAAGGCAATATATTTGTACAGACAAAATTTAACCTTCATAAATCCCTGCTGGTTGCTCTTGGTCATCATCTAGTCCTTCATATGAGGATTGTCACCATAATGTTCCAAGTACCTGAGATAAGATTAACCAGCCTGCAGTTCCCCAGTTCTTCTTTCCTGACCATCCTCAAGATGGGTGTATTGTTCATTTTTTCTAGTCATCAGAAGCGTCTCTCAACAATCACAATATTTGAAAGATGAAAAAGAAGAGTAGACATGAAATGAGGGTAATAAAACATTGGAACAGGTTGCCCAGAGAGGTGGTAGACATCTCATCCGTGACAGCAATAATCTCTTTCCGGTCTCTTACACATGTCTAGCCTGGTGTCTAGGTGTATGTGGTGTTAAAGTTCTTCTTGATCCCTTTCCCCTTCAGAATAATATAACATGATAACCTCCATCACATACCTGTTCAAGTTAAAGTTCAAACTCAAACTGTGTTGAATTTTAAAGTTTAGAAGTTTTAAAGTTTAGAGTCTTTAGTTATGTACTCACTTTCTTCCCTTCTCTTAGGTTTTAAAATTCTAGTTTGTCATGGTCAGTATAACAAGGCCTGCCTCTGATCATCTCAGTCTTCATTCTTCCTTATTGTGACCTACAGGCCCATCAGAAAACAAATCCTACTCCGCCCATTCAATGCCTGAGTAAAAACTAGTACACATTCCAGAAATTTCAATTCCAATATATTACTTTCCTGAAGTTGTTGGAGTGACTAATATTCCCCATGAGAATTAAGGACTATAGTAATGAAACTTCTTCTAGCTGTTTAAAGAAGACTTAATTTGCCTTCTCTTTCTCCGGATCAGGTGAACAGTAGCAGACACCCACCATGACACCTGTTGGCCTCCCATTTGAACATGATGCAGAAGCTACATACATCTGACCTGCTTCTTTTTGGAAGTACAAGACTCTGCCCTTCATCTTATTTGCCTGTCATTCCTGAAGACACTCTACACACCTGTTATGTCACTTCAGTTGTGAAAGCTATTCCACAATATCTCCATAATCTTGTGAATATCACAGCCCACAGCTGCTCAGGGACTTATAATTCCTTCCATGGCTTTCCCATAGTGCATGAACTTATGTAAAGGCATTTCAAGTGGGCTTCTGCTCACTTCATTTTTTCCAGAAGAATATGAGAAACTACCAAGTCATGCCTTCCAATGCACAATTTCCCCCGGTCTCCTCCTCAGGCTTTTATGTCTGTCTTCCAACAAAGTTAATTTGAGATCTCCTCAGTAAATTAACAAGTCTGTTGGCAAAGTTTTTTCTTGCCACATTTCATTGGTGGAGTCTGCTTTTACCTAGAAACTTTCAGTTTTTTGGAGTGAATCCCAGTCGAGAAGCCATACAGACCTTTTGACAGCACCAGACACAAAGAGCAGGGCCAATCTATGCCTGGGTTTCTATGCCTTTCACCTATTCCCAAAAAAGCTGTAGTCACTCTTGAACATGCCAGGGTCCCCATGGTAGTACCATGGTGTCAACAAAATCAGAAAAAACAGCAGTCTGGGTGCCAGACTCAATGCTGTCAGGTGTACCTTTCATGTGATCAAGTGTAATCTTGCCAAACATCACTGAAAAATGGATTTCCACAAGCAGATGTTACAATGGCTGCTCCAGCCAGCAGTTGTGGAACCACATCGACAGATTTTGGGAACAAGATATCCATGGAAGGAGAGGCGATGTGTTCATGTGTGAGCTTTGAGAAAAGGCAAGATGGCTTTATAGCTTCACTGAATTTATAACAGCCCCACCAGCATATGCCTCTAGTATGGGCATATGGTGACAAAATAAAGAATGAATAATCATATTTCCTGACAAGGGCATCCTTAGCTTTTTATTAATGCTCCATCAACACTTTTAGATACTTTATAGTGTTGGTCATTCAGACAAGTATGCACTATAATACAAGAAACTACCTCCTGTCTGTCCTTAAGGGAAGATTAACATGTTTCTCTACTCCCACTGTGCAAAAGAACAAAAAGTCATCACTTGTCCTCTCTTCTCACTAATTCCTTAGGTAATTTCATGTGATGTTCATTGATGAATGCTTTTCATTTTCCAGGAGTTAAATATATTTGATAAGAAAAACTGCCAGCCTTCTGCCTTGATCTGGTATTTAAGGAAAAACCTTTTACCTGGGTCCAATCTAATGGCCACTTCCATCATTCAAGCTGATTTTGAATTCACATTCCTATGTTTTCTGAATTTTTTCCTAACATTATCCTTTATCCTCAGTAAAAAGGAAGCAGAATCATAGCTAACCTTTGCCTTGCAATGCTGTAACTTAGTTTATTTATCTCTTTTTGTCTCAGTTATACTAATGCTCAGCAAAAAGCTATGCAAATCCTGATTCCTCAGTTAATGTGTTTTAGTTTAAAATGGGAATTATTAATCATTTAGTGTTCAATCCCACAAGGCTGAGGATGAACATCTGCTGATAACCATCGCTGAGCTACTCAGCTGCTGCTGATTGTGTTGCTATCACACTCAGAGCCTGATAAACTGCAGCAGATTATTTAGATCCTAAACTCTTTGCAGTGGGGATTATGTCTGCTTTTTCCCGTGCCACATCCATTACATTACTGGTAGCATTTAGCAAATGCTGAGAAATTAATCACTACAGGGCTTTCCAACAGCTGGCTATAAGTGATGCTGATCCATAAAGATCATCCCCATCTGGCCACAGGAGAACAACTGGTGATACCTGTCCTCTGTGAAGTATGCAGTGCAAAGTTTCCTTTCAGGTACCTCCCGTAACTCCTGCATAAACTACTAACCATTTAGATGTTTTTCTCCTTCTCACAAAATTACTGTCAGCTCCCACCCCTTGCTGTCAAAGGGAAAAAAGAAAACAAAAACAGATAAACAAACCCAAACCAGGCTCTGCTTCTTCCCATGGGTAATCTTAACCTTTTCAGGCACTGTAAAGCAATATCAAAATTAGATGAATTTCCTTTTCCTCCTTCCCGTGCCCTGTTGTCATCTTGCTACACCAAAACCTCAATTCTCACTGTTCATTTCACCCATGACACATCTGCTTGGAAACCTGGGATGTGGGATTTGGCCTGCCTATAGGAGCGCAACAGGACAAGCTGGGAACTCCCAAGATTATGCTCAGCAGTTTATTGCCCCACTGTCCTGATTCAAAAGGTTATCTTGAGGGAAACAGCTCTATGCCAATATGGCCATGGAGCAAAGGCAGATTGAGTCTGCCTGTTCCCATCTGTGCACATATATCCCAAGAGTGTCCTTGCCTGCGTCAGCCTCTCTTCTGGGAAAATCAGTAGCAAGGCCATACAAAATCCCAGATTTTTATTCATGGAAAGGCTCGTGACATTGAAAGCTGTCATGTTCTTAATGAAACAAAGGTAATTTGGTATTTCCCATAAAAAGAACTATTAAGAATTCAATTAATCACTCAGAAGCCTGCAGCCTGAAAAAAGTTATTTTTGATTTAATTTCTGTGCTTAAAGTAGAACATTTTTAATACATGAGTACATCTCCAAAGAAAATACATTTTGAAAAAAAAATAACAACAAACAAAGAAAAAAAATCAACAAAAAGCCCTCAAAACATTTGCTTTGTTTCATTTTGAGAACATTTTTCACATTTTAGCCTCAGAATTTCACCTGGATGGGCAAGTTCTTGGGAAAATAGTTGGGTTTGATCAAGGTAATTTTCTGATGAAAAAATGCTCTGTTGGAAATCTTAGAGCAACTGTACTGAAATCCTTAAAATGCCTGTCCCGTTCATCAGGTGTATTCACCAGACCATGCCAGACATACTGGGTTTGATCTCTGGTAGTATAAATTGATTCAGTTCTACTGGCTTCTGATGTGTTTCTGATGCTTTCTATACAGCCTGCTTCTGAGCTCACACACTGAATTTTGTCCTGTGATTAGCAGAGCTCTGCTACCACAGGGGATAAAAGTTCTTCCTCAATGTTTACTGTAGGCAATAAAGAGAAAAACATATTTCCATATGATGATTTTGGCTGGGCTTAATCACCCTGTAAAGGAGCTAGTGCCTTCCTTTGAATGCAAGCAGAAGATAGGGTGACTCTACTTGGACAGGTAAAAGACTGAAGCTGCTTACAATGTTCTTTGTGCATGATACAGAAATATCTCCATGCCAGCCTCTGGAGACCTTTGTTTTTCCAGCCTTTGCAGTATGACAGTGACAAGGAAGGAGACAAATTAAAATTATGAGGTTGAGTAATCCTTCCCTCGGACAGAGCTATCTCTTATGAACAGGTACAGTTTTCACAAGAGGATGGGGAATAGTTTTACTAGGCACAGTTAGTGTGGCATTTGTGCTGTAAGTTATGTTACACAACCATAGCTTTGCAAGTCCCTGTCATTCAGAGTGTGGATTTGACTGTATTTGACTTTTCTTATTTGGCAAATTCTGCAGTTCTTTAATTTATTTATTTATAGTCCCAAGTATGAGGTAGATACATGCATATACAAATGGAAAGATAACGGATCTTCCTCAAAGAGCTTTCTGGGCCTATTCTGAACAGACATGGTTCAATCCATCCTGTATCCAAAGTCTATTTCAAAGCATCCCATCAATTTAAATCCTCTAGGTGTGGAATTAATAAGGATTAGATAAATTTAATAAACTATATAATCTTCAGAAGGTGATAACATTGTTTAGCTTTCCAGCTCTTTATAGCAATAATCTCTTTATCCACACTAATAGAAAATGCCAAAGTTTCTATTACCGTATATCTCCGTCTGAAGCTCTCACAAAGGCAAAAAAATCCCCTGAAAATACACTCTAAGCAAAATCTACACCATTTATATGCCAAAGATTTTTAAGCAGTGTTTAAATATTGCATAAGAGCTGTGCTAACTTCCTGTATAGGGAGAAAGGAAAAAATTCACTCACAGAATATCTGAAGACAATGAAATAAGAAACCTGAAGATTAGGAGCCTACAAAGATTTCTAAAGATATCATATCTTTATTAGTTTTAAGTTCATCCCTGGATAAGAACTTGACAGTTGCCCTCAATTAGAAAAGTCCAAAATTAATTTGCTTCAATCAACAGAAATAAAAACCTTAACTCGTTCATTAAGAATACAGTAAAATACCTCATTTAAAGGAATTTTCAAGAATTAGAAAAGAAAGCTAATTTCGTCTTAAGTCTGAAGAAAGCTAGCTACTGATACTAATACGAATTCTGGTGGTTTTTTTCCAGGAACACGAATTTATTGATCAAGAGAAAAAAATAATTTATGTGTACATAACCTTTAGCTTGATTGTTATTAATACAATCAACATTCATAAACAATATTAGCCTGGTTTGCATTATGAACCTTCCTATTATCTTCCATTTCAACATTAAATCAAACCTCCCGAGAAATTAATTAACACAAAAAGAGAGATGATAATTAGGATGATCATCTAGAGGTCAAGCAACTCAGTGGAATTTATTAAAGGCTAAGAGCAGAGTTCTAATCAAAGGAGTGTAATTTCAAATCAAACCTTTAAAAGATAATTTTCTTGACTTGAATTTGCAAACATTTAGGTAAGTATGTTAATAAACTTTACATATGCTTTAAATTACCCTGTTGAAGGCAATAAAACTAGTGAGAGG